>NW_008628894.1:146872-149676 GCF_000691845.1 Merops nubicus
ATTTCAGCACCATCTGCTCACCTAGGCCTCCATATTAGCTGGCTGTCAGGGAAGGCAGCTGAGGGATTCATTCTTTATGAAGAGCTTTCTGAACAGAGATCTTGGAATTTTTGGAAGTCGTACCCATTTACACAAGATCACCAGCACCTAGGGAATATTCCTGTCGTCTCTGCAAGTCCCCTTTCTTGGTCAAGTTTTATCATGTTGTACTAGAGAGAGGTTTAGTACTCACCTTCAGCTGGCTAGAGAAGGATTTATCAACTAGCAATAGAGAAGTACTGTTCCAACTGCCGCTATATGGGTGAGGAGGGAGAAATCCCATCCAAGTTATTAGGAAAACAATAGCAGCCTAAGGGAATGTTTGTTTAGGTTGGGTTTTTGTTGTTTTCTTTTCCTGGATGACAGCTGTTCTCTTCTCCTTTATTTATCTATTTATTTAGTTTTTTAATTGCAGCACTTAAAATGGTGGCAGCTTGCAGTGTAATTTATACTATTTGTCCTAAGGGTAGTGTCATGTAACATGAAAACAATCCTGAAACAAATCCAAATTGTAAACACACATTATCTAAAATTATATTGTATTAATAAAACAACATTATAGAATCTGAGGTTGTACATCCCTTCAGAGGGACATAAAGGCAGACACCTGCCCAAAGTTCTCACTCACATATCTTGGTCAGCACCATGACTCCCATACACCATATTCTTTGTGATTTACAACAGCCTTGTTGTCACTTTTTGCAGTAAAGTATCTCTAAGTGGTTCAGAGCTGTGATGTTTCCTCTTCTGTTTGGAGAGGATACCTTTTTTTTTTTTTTTTCTTGGGTTAATTCTCATAGGTGAAGTCTCCCAAAAGCAACATGGCTAAGTGCTGCATTTCAGGAGCTTTCAAGGTGTTGAGTTCTTGAAAACTAGTCCTGGTGTTCATTTGAAAATTTAGGTTGTGGCTGTAAAGGAAACTTTTTATTTAGCTACTAGTACACAAGCCTGCTCTGCTGAAGCAGAGAGAGATTGGAGACTGCTGTTTCGCAGCTGCTTTACGTTAAGGATAGTGTGTGCTGGTACCCAAAGGGGCCCTTCAGTTCTGCTTTCCCTCCTGGCTGTGCATTCCTGTCATCTCCTTATTGCCAGGACTGGTGCTTGTGTGGCAGTGCTGTGAGCCAGAAAAGGATTGGTCCTGTGGAAAAGCAGCCTGACAGAACAGTTCTCACATGGCTCCCTGTGGAGCCAGAAAAACTGGGACCAAGAAGGGAGACAAGAAGGGAGGAATGGGCATAGAGGGATCTCTTTGTAGTGGCAGCTTGGATGTAGATGGGCTTAAGGCAATTCTGAAGCCAGAGCCCAAGGTCTAGGTGGCTGTTGTGCCGTTATTTGTGGATCTTAGAAATTAAAGACAGCAGTAAATGTTGATTCCTTGGATGGTGGTCGCTATGATCAAATGCAATGGTCTCTTTCTTAGGATTACTATTTGCTAACAGCAGCAGATGATTATCTGTACTACTTGGTAACAAGTTGAGTGACTTGGCATGCCCATTCAGGAAAACAGGGACTTTATGGTGTTAGAAGCTGGAAATGAGCTGTTTCCATGCAACCGTTATAGCCCACTATGTACACAGGGTGAACAACTGTCGAAGAAACCCTTTCCTTTCTCCACTCCCTACAGAAACAGAAGCCATCATAGCTGTGCTGGTGTGGCAGAGGGAGGAATTAATCTCACAGCAGATTACTTCTTTGCTGCCCCTGGCACCAGGCAGAGGGGGGATGTCAGGGTAGTCTGGGAGGAGGTAGATGTGACAGCTGATTGACAGCTGATGGCTTTGCCTGGTTGTTGCCTAAGAGCTGGCGGAAGTGCACTCTGCCAGCATGGAGGAGTTGGGATCAGAAAAGGGATGTGACACTTCTGGACACGCAATGTCAAGCCAAAAAACCCCTAGCTGTCTCTGCTAATGTGAATGGGACAAGTATAGTGCCTCTTCTTCCCCTCCTAGGCTGGAAAGATGTATATTAATAGAAGTATATGTGACTTAACGTGCAGCTACTCTGTGTTAACCCAGGTCCCCAGGGAAGGCAAGTGCTTATTTCAGGTTGTGCAGATCATAAACCTGCTGCCTTGTGTGTTGCGTGTGCTCTGAATACTAATGCTCCCTTTCACTTTTCTTTACTGACACAGCCATTGAGCTGATGAATTGTATATATTATACAATGATAATGGATGGGGAAGGGGAATTTCATCTGTCCCTTTAACCAAAATATGAACAGTAAATCCTGCCTGTTTGCAGAGAACAGCTGGATTTCTAATACCGCTGGACTGCTGTGGTGGTGGTGAGAGGTTGTAGCTGCTCCCTCCCTTTCATCACTGCCATTCAGACGTCCAAATGCTTGCAAAAGGACTGGAGCTTTCCAACACCCTGAGGCTAATGCAGGAGTTATTCTGGAAGTCTGTCAGCTCTGTTGGATCTAGGGAAAGCCTGAACCCCTCTATGGTGCTTTTGCACCATACCCAGGGAAAGAAAGGGAGGCAGGGGCCTTGCAATGGATTCTTCAAGTAACAGCTGGGCGAGAGGAGGTTGTGGGGTGTTTTGTTTTGTTTTCCCAGTAAACAAGACCAGTCTCTATTCATGAAGTGGGCTGAGCTGTGATCTGATCCTGTGCAAAGCAGTGAGTGAGCTGCTTTGTGGAAATGCTTATGGTAAGGTTGTCTGTATCTCTGGAAATGTGAAAGACAAAAAAGAAGGATGTCACAGAAATGTGCAAAGCCTCTCAGGCTGGTCACATTTCATATTATTAATATATATTTTCTATAT
>NW_008628894.1:149949-177547 GCF_000691845.1 Merops nubicus
CTCTGGTTGGTGACAGGAAACACAATAGCTAACTATACAATCAGGCTGAATAGCCTTCATATGTCAACTGATAGTAGGACTACTCTAAATTTGGTGAACCCAGGGAAGGAGCTTTCAGTGACAAAATACATTTGCAAAGGAAGGTTGACCCAAATGGTGTGTTTCTTCAGAATGCATTACTTTTAGATGCTCTTCTGTTCTCCTGCTTTTTACTCTTTGGGCAAAGCTGTGGAGCTCTACTCAGCTCCCAGTTTAAGTATCACTTAAATTCTAGCACTAGGATTTCTGTTATTCTGTAGCAGCTGAGAAGTATTATTGTTCTACCCATTGTTTTACATGTGGAGTAAAGGGTCATTTTGTGCATCTGGAGGTAGGTTTGTTCAGCAGGTTTTGGGGATCCACAGATGTTCAAGGCCTAGTCAATTTTTTGGCAATGAATGCTACTGAGGAAACTGCACAGCAAGAGCATCTATTCCATGCAAGAACTCCCAGCAAATATTGTACCCCAACAGTTGTCCTTGGATAGATCTTCTGTCTGTTCTTCCATGGCTGAAAATAATCAATTGACAAACTGCCAGTCCTTTACTTTCTACTATGCCTTTTCTAACCTTCTGTACATTTTCATCTGCTAAAATCTTTTTTGTTTTTAATTCTTCCAGTAGGGTTTACTTTTACTCCTGCTGTTGACATACAAGGAGGAACTGATGCTGGCATAGGTTTCTTCTCGACATCTCCATCTTGCTGATGCTTTGCTAACTAGTGTAAAAGACAGACAGGTCACATCCAGGAGATATGTTGTTATCTGTAGAGGTGAGAGGCAAGTGCAATCCTTGAAGACAGTTCTTATTCCTTTTACATTGGTCACCTTTTCAATTACAGATCTCATCTGCTAAAGTCTTGTCATTCTCATTCTAGTTTCTGTTAATAAAATGCATTTAACTGTCAGCTCTTGTTAAGAGTAACAGCACAGCTGAGGATTCATAAATTCCCATGGAAGTCAAATGACAGCTACCTTAGAAGAACCCAGTCAAGTCCTTTTTCGTCTTAAAGCTTGAGGAAGAAACAATCACAGATTTCTTGATTCAGCCACCCAGAATATTTTGAACACCAAATCTATCTCAGACTTTTATTTCTAATTCCTGCCTGAAAAGATCTAGATAAGCATTCTGTTTACACAAACTGTGTGTCTGTGAGTTGATGCCATCACTTAGTTATGCTCTTTGTATCTTGGATCTCTCTTCAATTATTACTTGTTACCTGGAATTCAACTTTTCATAAGCCAGTCAGACAACTGCAGTCTGTAGATACATAAACAGTTGTTTGGCACAGGTTTGACTCGTTCTGAAAAACTACAAGAATGACAAAAGAATTAGAAAAATTGATGTATGACAACGCAGTCCTGGGACTTGATTTTAGATTAACAGACAGCAGGCAAAGGAATGAATGACATGATGTGAGACCATATGTGGGAACTCATGATGTCAGTCTGAGTATATACATAAGGAATATACTAGTATGAAGTAACACAAAGGTTACTTTTCCATATAGTAGAGAAGGCCATAAAAGAGGAGAATGTCTTTACACAGTTGTTTAAGAAATGAAGATTTAAGTCCTTGAGGAGATGATCAAAGATCGTGGTGTATTTTCCCTGATGGATTGTTGGGAAATCAAAGTATTTTCCTAAAAGATCCATCTGAGGTTTTGTTTGGTTTGTTGAGGCTTTTTCTGTGAGTGGGAATGGCTTCAAGGGAGGTCTTTGTGTGTGAATGGTAGACCAGCAAAGATAATCATACTAGCCTCTTTCTGGCTTTAAAATTTGTGTTTTTCAAACTATTGTAGAGTGATGATGGTTTTCTTTTTCAAGAAGTCCATATACCAGACGATCTCATGGTCTTTCCTAGAATTATAGGTTTGTTTGACTGCAAAAATTTGGCATACTGTGTATAAACTTAAATCATTTAATCTAATTGAAATATTCTATGAATTCTGGAAAGAATTTCTTCCTTTCAGCTGACAAATTCCATTAGAATCAGTGGAAGTTAAAGGCATTTTCTTTCAAATGCCCAATGCAGAAAGGTTTATGGTTTGTTATCATGTAAGCTTAGTAAGATAAAGAAGGAACATCACAAAATAAAACTTCATAATATCTGAGAAAATCTAGCTAACTTTTGCTGATGCTTCCTTGAACACTTGGCTTAAACACAAGCTGTTGGGTCGAAAGCTGTATAAGCCCTGTAGTTGCTCCAGGTCTGCAGAGGCAGGATTAAGGTCGGCTTTAACCATTTGACCATTTCTGGCATGGTCAGAAATGGTTTGTACCTGCATATTCCTCAGTTAACTTCATTATAGACATGGCAGTTTAAGTCAAACATGAAAAAAAGTTTTTTTCTTGTTTTGAATTGAAAAGAGATCATCTCTAATGTGTAAAGTAAAAAGCTGGAACATGGAACTGGGAGCAAAGTTGGAAGCAGATCATGACTAAGTGCTGGAGTGAACAAAGAAAATAGTGTGACTGTATTCTTTACAAATGGATTTCTCAGTCCCTATCTCTTATTTAGTCTTGGAAATAATATTTTATTATCCTATATCTGGGGATACAAATCGTATTAAACTCTGAGCTCTGTAAATGGTCTCAGTGTGGCTGGTCTTGCCAGTGGTCAAGGTGAAAGCCGGTATTTATTTCTGTCAAAAACAGAATAGTTTGTCTTTGGTCATTGTAATTAAAGCAATCGCCTAAACTTATCCCTGTATATGTGTTCATGTTGCTACTTAATTACCTGAAGAAATTCTCTTGCAACTTAGAAGTTGTTGGCAGAAGTACTGCCAACAATAAACCGATGAAATACAGTTGAAATTCCAGGTGGTCATTTACCTGATTTGAACTACTTTAATACAACTGGTTGATATTAAGACCTTCATTTTATACCAGTCTGTATTTGTTAATTAGTACTTCACTAAAACTGCAAGTAGGATGGGTTGTAGACGTCAGTTTTGTGCTCTTCTCATGCTTCTGTTCTTTTCTCACAACACCCTGTTGGAGCAGGATGCTGCTTAGGTACCCAGTTGGACAGTCCTGTACTGCTCATGAGGAAAGCCCTGGGTCTGCACTGGATTTGGAGGCTTGTGCTCAGATTTTCATACGCAGCTAGTGGTTATCAGATGTTGAAGTTTTAGCTGCTGACACCGAGATGTCAAAGGCTTCTGGAGTCCAGATGAAGAGCGTTCAGCACTTTTTAAAAACACAGGGCTTTCTGTGGCATGTCTAAACAGTCAATTTTGAAGTTTTTGACTTTGGAGTCTAAACTATAGCTCCCTATTGATCCCTTGGGAAGGCTGTACAGTTACTTGTGTGTGACAAATGGAATAGAGTGGATGGTGGATTTTCAGTTTTATGAAGTTTTCTCTTTGGATTCCTGTTTTATTGCTTGTTTCCATTCAGATGCATTGGTGGCCTCTTTGGCATCTCTCATCTCCCACAAAGCAGACACCCCATTCTGACCTACAAGTGGTGATAACAGCTTGGCTTCCTAACACAGCTACTGTCATCAGATTTTGTTCCTTTACACAAATGCATCCAAAAAGGACAAGTGGGCCTAAACTAGCTGCGAGTAAAATTTCCCAAGGGGTTGCCTGCAGGCATAAATGCATCGGTGTTGGGACCAGAGCAGCTGCTCTGTCCTGTTAGTTAAGGATCTGTTTTGGGGGCAGGATGGAGCATTTCAGGACACAGAGCATATGAGGAATAGAAATTGGAGGAAGAATGTTCAGCTGCAGAACAGAATTATGCCTTGCTTTACTCTCTCTATCTCCCACTCCCTCTCTGTCTCCCCCTCTTTTATTTTTCACTTGAGACTGTTCAACTTCTCCCAAGAATACCCTGAAATCCCTAGCCTCTATATTTGTCAAAAAAAAAAAAAAAAAAAAAAAAGGCATATACAGTTTGTCTAAAATTTTGTTTAACAAATAGGACTTTTCTAGGTGCTTGTGGGTTATAAATTAAAAAAGAAATTTCGAAAAACAGCAGAAAGTTCTATGGTAAAGGGCAGAATTCCAGAACTAGTTCTGTAGTACTTCTGCATATAAGTGGATGTAGTTTTGGGTGAAGACTTACTTCCGGAAGCAGCTGATACCATTGTAAATAAGATCCTGGTTGTCTGCAAGAAATTATTAGACCTGTAAGTAACAAGAACATAACAGCTTCACATTTCAAAAGGTTCTACTGAAGGCTATTTCCAGTTGTCCTGAAAGATCAACATGTTCTGAGTTGTTTTCAGAACTCTTTATCCCAAATTAAAAATAAAATAAAATAAAATAAAAATATTATTTTGCACAGGGTGTGTCATTAAATGGACCCTTGCCTATATTACACATCTCTGTAACTACAGTGTGTGAGAGTCTCAGTCTCCTAACCTCCTGGAACATCTGGGGAACTGGCATTTAGTCTGCAGACCTGAATAGGAGGGCAAGTGCTGTCATCTGCTTTTCCATCTCTTTAAATTACCAAATCCTCTGCCCAGATATCAGGAGTGAAGGTCTGGCTTTAGTGCTGTAATACCTAATTGAATTATAAGCCTAGGTGTAGTCCTGAGAGAGGACTTAGCACAAATTCTCATACTGATTTTGGCACTTAAATTACCTTTCAACCAATGACAGTTGCTTTAATTTCAGTACCTGAACTGTAGGTACTCCTGGGCATACGTTTGAAGGCAATCTGTGCCTAATCCCCATTGATTCCAGTGACATGTTATGGGACAGGACCCACTAACAAAAAATTAAGCGTTAGCCACTTTATAGCTGGCAGACAAGGATCTGATGTCTACCACCCACAGGACACACCAAATGTGAGCTCCAGTAGGACATGACAGAAAATTGTCATTAGTGAGAATTTCTGTGGCTATCCTTGACTTGAGAGCAGAGAGAATTCAGGAGACTTTTGGGAATGACTGTGGGGAGCAGAATCATAACATCTAATACTCTGTTTTTTGCTTGGGCATAAAGAGATGCAGAGTGTAAGAGCTAAAATCTGCTCTGAGCATGGCTGATCCTCTGCAAAGGAGGAGAGGAGTCTTCTCTCCTTGCTTGCTAGTTTGTGTTGGTGTGATTTACTTGCTGGTTTCTTACACCAGATTGAGGTACCATTGCCACTATTGTGTTTACCACTATTCGATGTGGAAATACTGAGTAGAGAAACTGTTAGCTGCGTTTTGTTAGCCTGGGCTCATGTGACACCCTCCTTGAGTGTTCAGGGAAGCTTGCATGCATGTGGGGTACCCTGAGATACTGCAAGAGCTCAGTTGAGTCACTGGGCTAATCCTGCACTCTCACTGAGCTCATGTGTCTTGTTGCACTGACTCTGCTTTGGGAGGTTTAAGATAGGAGTACGGAAAAGAGGGGCAAAGATCTATCTGAGGTCTGGAAAACATATCTTGTAGTGCAAGATAAAGGATATAATTCCATTTCATATAGGAAGCCAATACAACTATCATGCACACATTGAGTCAGAGGGGTAAGGTAGGGACTGAAAACTTTGGTAGAGGAGGATATGACAAAGATATTTGTAGCGTGAAACTTTCAAATAGGAGAGTAAATGTTTCAAAAATGGGGAAACAAGCTTCCAAGGCTGGTAAAGAATTGTTACCTCATGAGGCCTGCTGATGAAGACCAAACTTTTTCCTCTCTCATGGGTTTGTCTGTAGAATCTTGGTGTCATCAAATGGTCCATTGCTTAAAGTCAGGGGAATTAAGGATCTCTTCTGGCTTTTCAGAATATGCGAATATTCTGTAAGTCATCACAATTTTCAGGGCTCCTCAAAGTCTAGTTTTCTGGTCCAGTTCTCCATAGCTTTCTAATCATCTCTTACAGGAGCATGCTCTACTCCCCCAAAAATTGATAGCATTTTGCAGCACTTCATACCCTGTTTGACCAGGGCTGCTTTCTATAGAAAACCACTTTAAATAGAAATAGAAAACTTATTGAGATAATGATACAAAATTGCAGATGCAATAATTATACTCACTTCAGAGCGCTGCCATAACAAGAAATAATAATGAAACAACATTAACCTCTTTCAGTAAAGTATAATGTGACCATATTAAAAAAAAAGAATATATTTTTTAATGTTTCATGTTGCCTCCATTAATATTTTTTTTCCCGAGTTTTTATTTTATAAACTTTTAACATGAAAGGGTAGGGGGATCATAAGAAAGAGAACTTGGAGGAACAACAACTAGAAAAAGTTTCTTCCCAGATATCATTGGTTCCATTATGTTATCAAGAACACTGCTGCCACTCTGTATTGCAGCTCCTTAAATTAGAGACCTCATTAAAATGTGCTGTTACACAAACTTTTTCTTTGGAAGTCTCATTTTAACCAATTAACTTTTCTGTACCTTTTGGAGTTCAGCCAAGTTCAGCAAGAGAGTGGCTGCTTCTTCCTGGAAAGCAAGCCAGAAGTTATATAGGGTAACACAGCTGCTTTTACTACAGAAGAGGTAGGGAGGATTTGAGAACCCTTCAGCTTTGGACACTTCTTTTGCCATTCTTGAGGTTCATTGATTTGAACACTATGGAAAGGGATTAGCCACTTGGGTGTTTTTTCAGTGGTCCTTTGCTTTGCACAAGAATTCAATTCCCAGAAGTCTGCAGCCATTAAATCACATAAATCTGAGCTTTTAGATTTACTCACTATGTAGCAGTGCTTTGTGCATTTGCATTTTTAAGAGGGATGAAAACTATGATTGAACACAGATTCCTTGGATATAGAGCAGCATCCAACAGAGAGCAAAACTGATACAAGAGAGGACAAGTCAGTGAGCCAAAGCTCTCCTTGTCTTCCCTAAAGGGAAGGCTCCCCAAAGTTAACCTAATTAAGGAGGGCACTTAGGCCATGGGGTTAACAGCTGTTCAGGAGGCAACAGAGACCTCCTTTAGGCGCTGAGGTTAGACTTTGGAAAGAGTTCCCCATGGGAGTATACAGGAAAATTGCTGTGCACGTGTATTGTGTATGTGTGTAGAATTCAGAACAAAGGGTTTAGAGGCAGCAGCACCGACGAGGATGGAAATAGGTCAGTCAGTTGTTTAAGTGCTCTCTATTTGTGCCTTCCCTGTGACAGCTCTGAGTAGCAGTTGGAAGACAGCCTGGGATTTCAGTTAGAAGCGTGAACCAGAAGAAAAAAGAAAAAGAGAAAGGAGGGGGTCATTTTGCTTGTTTTGATGCCCACATGTCCCACTTTCAATTATCCCTCTCATCCACTCTCACTGGGATGCAGTGAGATGCCTACAAATGAGCCATGGGAGAATTTCAAAGGTTTGGATCCTCCATTCGGAAAACTCAGTGAAAAAAAACTGCGCACCTCTCTGGGTTGTGAAGCGTAACTTGAAATTGCTTGAGGACAAAGTTTCCCTTGGGTTTTAGTATTCTGAAAAGGCTGAAGGACTTTGTGTACCTGATTAGGGGATGACTATCTTCATGTTGTCAGATCTCGCTCTACAGATGCTGGACTTTGCTTAGTAGGTATAACACCACCTACACTTCACATACCTTTTTGAATGACACAAGTTGGATTAATTTTTGTTTAGCTCTCAGCCATCTGAAAATTAGTCATCGACTCTAGACTGGTGGCTTAGATCTGTCTGTGGTCAGTGGAGGATTCCGAGACAGTGATTTGCACCAGCTAAAATAAGTGGGCTAGACTGTCACATGGACAGATTTCCATACCCCTGTTAACTTGGAGAAGCTGTGGGTGCTGGGGTTAGTGTGGGATTCATCTTACCTTTGTCAGGCTGTTTAACATGAGTCTAAAGGTCTGCTCTCCAACTGTCATAATTTTACTGATATCCATGTGTATTGTTACGGATAGAGTTGGAACAATTTACCTTGAGTACAGATCTGGCCCACTGGATTATTTTTTTATTTATTTAGTCTTTTTAAAAAAGTATAATGGTACCAGATGTTGCTATTGGTAACTAGACTCTAGTTCTGGGTTAGTAATTATACACGAATAGTCTGATTCCTTATTAGCACTGAAGTGTTTTCTAAGAACATGAAAATTGCTGCAGAAGACTAAACCAACAGGCTATTTAATCAAGTGGTTTGTTTTTGACAAGCCAGTGCCATATGCTGACATTACTATACTGATCTCTGCAATGCGTTAAGTATCTTGTGGGTTTTTTTCTTTCTCTGTGGCTTCCTCATCTTTGTCTGTCTTTATGTCTTTTAATTTTCAGGTATTTCCAAACACAGCTTTGCCTATTTGTCACATTTTTGTCTGGGAATCTTGTATGTGTCAAGATGGCTTTGAGCTCGAAAAGGTTAGTTTTAGGATAGGCATTAGGAAAAAGTTCTTTAATATGAGGGTGACAGACCACTGGAATAGGCTGGCCAGAGAGGTGGTGGAGGCCCCATCCCTGGAGACATTCAAGGTGAAGCTTGATGAGGCTCTGAGCAGCCTGACCTTGTTAGAGATGCCCCTGCTTATTGCAGGGGGATTGGGATAGATGACCTTTAGAGGTCCCTTCCAACTCAATACGTTCTATGAGTTTATGATTCTATGGATATGACTACATTTGTGGCCTGACATCGGATGTTGCTTTAGAAATAGATCCATAAGCCAAACTGTGTGATTGCTCCCATTCTTCATGTGCCATAAACAGTGAAAGTGTAACCTCTGGCCACTCTGAATCTCTGCCTTCTGCCTAGGCACCCTCTGCTTATTGTGACCAGATGTGTGCTCAGCTCCTCTTCCCTTCCACTTTTATGCCTTTTATTCTCAATCTGCTTTCATCACTTCCTTATCTTTAGTCTCCTTAGTTTCTTATCCTGATAGCTTATCTGCTGCTTTTATAACATCTTCCTCACCACCACCACCTGTCCCCTTGAACTGTGAATCTAACACGTTTGCTGTCATTTGTCTTAGTGCTTTTGCATCATCCCTCTTCCCATGGCTGTCTAGTCATATTCAACCTGTACATTCAGTTTTGTCCAGGGCTGGATAATACTATCCTTATAGTACTCCTTTCAATCCCATAAGTTTGAAAGTTTCTCTTAAAAAGTCATCTGCTCAAATATTTGAGCAAGGAGCATGGCATAAAAATGTCCCTTTCTTGCAGTAGAGGATTGATAAAGCCAAATGCCCCATGTTTGCAGCAGGACTTTGGGTTTTTTACAATGTTGTTAATTATTTTTAGTTAGGACAAACTGAACCAGATAAATGATCCTGGTTTACTGAGCAGTATGGACACAGAGATGGCTGCAGAGCATGTTTTGTGCCAGCATGGAGAATGTTGGTGTTGGCAGATGGAAGTCCTCACCTATAATTCAAGGGGCTGAGGGAAGTCAGAAGATCCATGAACAAAAATTTGGAGAGAGTCTTTTTTTTGTTTGAGAATTGTCCCAATTACTTTGCTGATTGTCCAAGATAAGCCACCTATCAGTTTTCAATGATATGCTTGTGTATTGTTCATTACTGGAAAGCAGTTCCAAATGTTTCTGCAGGAGAAAAAAATTGTTGATCTGCTTTTTTTCTGCTTTACATCTATCTCTGAACCTCCATCAGATACTCATGTTGTCAAACCTGTCAAGAGAAGTAAAAAGCAAACATCTTTTTTAACACAAATAATATATTGTAAGCTTTCCATTTAAGAATGAATATTGCATTCTTGAGAGTGGGGTGGTATCTGTAGTGTTTGAGTCAAGCAGGACTATTTGGATTTATTAATTTCCCCCCACGCCCCCATACACAGCAGTTAAGCTGTTATATTGGAGAGACTATCAACGTTAATTGTTTATAGCTTAGCTAAAGTTGCCCGACCAAGACTAGAGCAAGCTACTTTTTCATATCTGGAGATTATTTTTGCCACCCTGGTTTATTTAGCTGACCTATGTCCACTTGGTGAATGTCATTTGCTCTTTATTCCTGCCCTGATAATTATCCATGAGAAAACATGAATAAATTTGGAACTGGGATTGTCTTCAGGTAAATAAGGCTTATCTCAAACCTTTATACCAATATCTTGGCTCTTAAACATGCAGATGAAATTCTTGTGAGGATATGTGCACACATGACTTATGGCTGAAGGTCTGCCTGGACTTTTTGTGGGAATGACCTTGCTCAGAAGTACTGTTCAGCTCTGGAGTCCTCAGCACAGGAAAGACATGGACCTGTTAGAAAGGGTCCAGAGGAGGGCCACAAAAATGACCCAAAGACTGGAGCACCTCTCTTATGAGGACAGGCTGAGAGAGCTGGGCTTGTTCAGCCTGGAGAAGAGAAGGCTCCAGGGAGACTTTATGGCAGCCTTTTAGTACCTGAAGGGGCCTACAGGAGAGCTGGGGAAGGACTGGTTACAAGGGCATGTATGGATAGGACAAGGGGCAATGGTTTTGAACTCAATCAGGGGAGATTTAGGTTAGACATTAGGAGGAAGTTCTTTACCATGAGGGTGGTGAAACACTGGAATAGGTTGCCCAGAGAGGTGGTGGAGGCCACATCCCTGGAGAGATTCAAGGTCAGGCTTGGTAGGGCTCTAAGTAACCTGATTTAATTGGGGATGTCTCTGCTTACTGCAGGGGGGTTGGACTAGATGACCTTTTGAGGTCCCTTCTAACTCAAAGCCTTCTATGATTCTATGAAAATAGTGATATTTCCTTTCCTGGCAGTAGCCCTGAAGCATGGAAGGATGCATGCAGTTAAAATTAACCAAATATTTTGCTGCTTCTTCAAGGGAGTGATTTATTTACTTTGTGCAGACTGCTGGTTTCTATTTATGACTCTGTCAGATAAGTCTGAAATGATCTTGGATGATTCATTCTATCTATCTGTTACTTGGTCTCTCCTTAGCTGCAAAGTGAGACTAATACTATGCACCTGCCTCACTGAAACATTGGAGGACATTTCATTAGTGTTTGTGAAAAGCTCCAGGAACCTGTCTGAATTTTAGGGGATTTGATTTAGCCCTTGAACTACAAAGTCTTTGGTTCTAGAGATGAAGAAAACTGTGTAGAATTGTAATGTCTGAATGCAAAATCTCCATCCCTAATTACAGGTTATGTGGAATTGCTCATAGTTTGGCCTGATCTTGACTCTGTTTATGTTGGATACCTAGAAAGAAACCAAATAGCTGTGTCATGGTGTGAAACAGTTTGATAAGGGGATTAATTCTTGTGACCTAAGGGGGACATGACACATCAGTAAACCTGTAACTAAAGCATGGATCTCTCCAAGGATTGGGAAAACAGAAAAAGCAGGCTGCTGGACATCATTACAGTAGCCAGAATAGTGAGGATACCATGAATTTATGCTTCCTACCTGACTGGGATTTAGTGCAGGATGTATTCCTCTTAACATTGTTCTTGGGTTCTTCTAGATGCATTTAATTTTTTTTTTTTTTTCCCCCTCTCCTACAGAGAAATGTTTCTTCAGATTTTTTTGGTTTATGTACTTTGTTAGAACATGTTATTTTTGCCTCTGGCACTAACATATGGATTTTCTATTTGTGTGACAAACAAGATAGCAGTTTACTCAGAAATTTTTGTTCCACCTGTTGCTCAAGATCCTTAGCTTTAAGTCTCACTCTTTAGTTGGAACTGTTTTCAGGCATCAGCTATGACACTTGATGATGTTACAAAAAAAAAAAAAAGTAAGAATTCAACATGTGAGCTCCATAATTTCAAGTGGCTGTCCAGATAACAGATCTTTCTTCTCTGTGGATTTTTATACCATCTCGCATTGTGCTAAACAATAATACTAATCCATTCAATCACCTTGAATATTTTGCTAATCTGTACTTATCCTGTGAAGCTATCTTCAGTATTTAGATAGGAAATGCAAGCTGGGACCAGGAAAATATAAAGTGATTGTGATGTTCTTTTTCTTTTGAAGGAAGCAGTTCATGTCATCTCTCTTAAATGCACATGCTGTCTGATTTGGCTTCATGCTATTGATGATCATGGACTCTTTCTGTGCACTCCTGTTGTTTAGCAGCCATTACAAAGCAATCTCATGAATCTTGTTCTCTTTCCTGTGTGGCAGTGGCATTAGCACGTTTCTTTGCTGTGTGACAGTGATGTTAGTATGTTAGGTTTGCATTTAACCTGCTTTGGGATGTTTTCCTTAGAATGTTGTGTAGTGTTTTATCCTATGGGTTTTATGGGGTTTACTATGGTGTTATTTATCTAGGTTCAATTCTTTCATTCCACTATTATGATATGATCAGAAAATAGAATAAATGAAAGAAGACACGTGTCCTTCATTTGAACAGAACATAGGATTGTATAAGAAGTTAGTCAGAAACCATGTCAAAACATGGCCTAATTTTTGAAAGGAAGTTTTGGGAAAAAAAAAAAAGAAAGGTTGTGTTGTCTTCCTTCACCCAGATTTTCATCTCATCCTCACTTCTAATCCTGTTGCCAAAACCACTTTCTCAACTTGAAAATCTTGCTGGAATTAAGTGGCTTCTGGATCTTGACAATGCAACATTTTGATGCATGTGTTTGTCACATCTTGATTAGATTGGTATAACTCCTTCTCTCTCAGGTCCCTCTCAAAACTCAATTCATAAACCAGAGTTTCATACAAGATGCTACCACTAGGGTGATGAAACAGAGAAATTCAATCATACCACGCATAGGTTATCCATTTTCCAGAGGCTGATGGGAGAGATTGGATTTTCAGAGCTCTTCTGGGCTGTTTTCTTTTCTTTTCTTTTCTTGGCTTCTGTTCTTGTCTTCCGGGCTTCGAGAACTTTTCTTTTAAAGTAGAGAAAGTAATTTTCATCTCATCTTTTCCCAGCCAGGAAACTATTCTTTCCATGTGCTTCCATTACAGATGAGTCACTTATTTTTGTAAGCCTCAGATTTATTTGCCTCCATCTTCTCTCTCAAGCACATACATGATCAGGGTGACCCATCTTGTTACTGTCAAGGTTTGTTTTATTAACTCTGCCCTGTGAATTTCAGAAAGGGATACCACAACATTTTTGGCAGGCATTCAGCTCAAGTCAATGTAAAGAAATGGTTTGATTTAGAAGATAGTGAATTGGTCTTTCCTCTACATGCCTCTGGTAATCCCATTTCATGAGCCTTACAAACAAATTGCCTTGTGCTTTTTTTTTTTTTGCCAGGAGGAAACAATGAGAATCAGCTTTTGAAATATTTGAAGGTGGGAGCACTGACTACCAAAATCAAAGAACTTTAATCAGTCCCTGTTGAATATTCCTGTTGAATAGTTTTCTGCCTTGTCTGCCAAATATGGAAGCACTTTTCAAGGCAGAGTATAGTTGAAAGGACTGATTCCTGAACCCCACCGGAAAGATGACATTGTAGGATGGGTCAGGAAAACAAGGACTGGCACTTTGCTTTGTTTATAACACAAGCAGTGGTTTTAGCGGCTCAGCAATGCAGTCTGAACTACCGTTGACTTGTTTTTGTCAGCGATGCTTCAAAACATTTACTACTGGAGGCACTGCAGGTGCTAAGACAGTGAGCAAGAATCTACTGTTAGTCACTGGGTTTAGTACTGTGGGAAACAGCAAACTAATGTCCAGATCAGCTAGGAAGATGAGCTTTCTTCATTGGTCCATTTACAGCTCAACTGAATGTCTGCAAGAATCCTTAACAGAAGTAAGCCATCTCTCCAATCACTTTATAATCACTACAAGAACACTCTACTGCCTATCAGCTAAAGGGTGTAGAAATGGGACCCCATCTCGGATGAGTATTTTGAGTTTTAGCCCCATGTCAGCTTGGATATGGGCAGAGTATGAATTGATGAAAAATAAGGAAAGTAAAATATAAAATTCAAATAGACTTTGCAGGCTCATATAGAGATTTAGCTCACTGTGAGTTCTTTAGAAGCTATTTCTGTGGCTTTCTCTTGGAAGTTATTAGACAGTTCTTATTTTTCCCAAATCTGTTCACCCATTCTAAATTTTAATTGAGATTTTAAAAGGTCATCTTTAAGGACAAAGCATCATTTGACAGAGCTTGCTTATTTTTGACAATTTAAGGGGTAGCAGTATATGAAGATAATTGTTGTTACAGCCCCAGTGAATGAATTGGGCAAGCTTCATCTTTGCTTTTAACTTTCCTGAGGCTTTAAGCATTTTTTGAAATGTTGTCTTTACTCCAGGCTCCCTGGTTCTCAGTGTCTCTGTGTGTCTAGAGGACACTGTCATTATCCTGTTCCCACCTCTACATTCTGAGGATGAATTGTTTCATGTTTGTTTATGCTAAGCCATGAAAGCTCGAAATTGAAATCTCTTTGCTCCTTCGCTTCTCACTCATATATGTTCTCATTCATTGTACATTTTTGCTATAGGATTTTATCTCAAGGGCGCTGAACTGTGTGAGGCTGCAAATATACATAAAGAAAAATAAGTCATTCCATAAGCCTGTGAAATCTCTTGTCCCACAGCTGGGTTCTCTGGTGTCTCCTAAGGTATGAGCAGCAATTGAAACTTTCCCTATATTTGAGATTTTCATAGAATGCTAGAGGATAAAAAAGAGATTAATATAGACCTCTGGAGGTCTTCAAGTCCATTCTCAAAGCAGGGCTAACTTCAGCATTATGTTAGTTACTCTAGGACATTTTGCAGTCATGTTTTTAAAATTTCTATGCTTAAGAAGTCATGATGAGGGAGGTTTTTTCCTGTGGGGTTTCTCTGTTGCCTGATAAAGATTGACTTTGTTACATAATCTTTTCACATAATCTTTTCGGTGGACGTGTTCATAGGATCTCCTTCCTTCTCCTCTGCCTACCTGCCTCTATTCATAGAACTTACAGGAACTGAAAAGCTTTGAAGTTATTCTCAAGTTTGATTGCAGTTCACCAGCTGACAAAAGTTACTGAAATCCACAAACAGCATGACCTAATCACCCTTGTTTCCTTTAACTAGAAGTAGACAAGTCAAATGGTAAGTCTTTTTCCTTCAGTGCTATAGGACAGGATTTAGGAAGTGATGTGTTGTGATCTCTAAATTCCTCTCTGTTTTCTGCTAGACATGGTAGAGCTTAACCCTCTTAAAGTAACAGCCTTGGTTGAAATGAGTACAGCATTCTCCTGTGTGGAGTCTGAATCCTGGGACAGGAGGAAGTGATTTCTAGTGCCAGGCATACCTGCTGGCATCTCTTTCAAGAGCAAAAAGCCAAAATCTGAGCAAAAACTCCTCTGAAACTTCCAATTTCTCTGACATCTGTACATTGCTGATTGTCTGCAGGGATTGCTTTGCCGGGCACTGCCATGTCACTGTACTTCATCTCTCATCCATTCAGAGTTCACAGTGAGCCAGATGAAGAGCAGAGCTCAGGTTTGACTGAATTTATGAAAGAGCTTGAAGTGCATCTCCCTCCCTAAGCCTGACCTCTTCCCCTTATGAACGTACGTATTCAACACTTCAAGTCTTTTCTTGCTTAAGAAAGCAGACTGAAAAGTTGAAAAGTAGCACTTCTGTTGCTCTAGTGCAAGTGTGGTGAGGAAATGGAACTCTCACAACAACCAGCATGGAAAAGCAAAAGGTACTGAGTGCTGCAGCATGCAAAAGCACATGAACATTGTACTGCTTAAACATGAGACAATCTTGTACTGATTTTTCTTCCACTGCCATGGCATCTTTCATTTCACATGTGCTTAAAAACAGGTAGGACATTAACCATCTCAACAGACGGTGACATAAATGGGCTCTTTTACTTCTGGTGTAGACGGTGTCAGGCATAAGAATTTCTCAGAGCTGCTACTGGGGTAAATATTTTCCTCACAAAACTTGGCTAAAGTAATGCTGTGCTTGTGCTCTGCCTATTCACTTTACTTTTTGAATGACAATGGACAAGGTTGCCAGTGAACCAATACATGATTGAGCTCTTTTGTGTCAGTTTGCTTCCATGATTTTAATGTACCCATGTATCTTACTGCTTGAATATTCATCTGTAATTGCTGACTGATTGAAAGGAGGGTTTGCTAGAAAAATCATATAGACCACAATGCCAGGGTGATACAATTAGACTGAAGGGTGTACTCTTGTCTTTGACAATTCCCCCCAGTTTATATACTGGGCATGACATCATATGGCATAGAATATTCCTTTGGCTGATTTGGGTCAGCTATCCTGGCTCTGTCCCCTCCCAAATTCTTGTGCCTCTCCAGTCTTCTCACTGACAGGGCACGAGAAGCTGAAAAATCCTTGCATTGGTATAAACACTACTTAGCAATGACAACAAAAATATCAACATTATTCTCATAATAAATCCAATACACAGCACTATACCAGCTACTAGGAAGAAAATTAACTCTATCCCAGCTGAAACCAGGGCATAGACAAAAATTACTTTCCTGATCCCCCAGTGCCTATTTTTAAGGGATAATAACAAGAAAAATAAAATACTCTGATTTAATTTTTTTATGAAGGTTTAAATTTTTCAGATTTAACATTCTCATCAGGATTCTCAAACTAATCCTTCATTGTACCATTATTCATTGCAATGGGATGTTTCAGTGCTCCGGAATCAAAATGTGTAGTTTCAGTTTGGCTTGGTATCAGATCACATTCTGTTGGTGCATTGCAGTGATTGATAGAAGTTACAGTTTGTGTGCTTTACATTCTCATTCTTCTGCATCTGACGAGCATCTGTATTGGACAACTGACCCATATAACACGTGATCGCACCAAATCCCCTCGTACATTGTTTTGAGTTAGTAAGAGGAAATGCCATGGAGTATTATGAGAGATATATCTTTGCCAGGTAGCTGGCCTTCTAGGATGTATATTGTATATGTACTGATGGCATTGGTGGAAAAAGCCTAAGTGACTTGAGGTAGAAACTGGAGATAGAACAGAGACCACCATGTTGCCAAATAGTTCCTCCTTCTCTGTGTTTGGGCTGAGGCAATGCATGCAGTGAAGCTCAGATGGTAGAACTCTGCCCCTTAAATTAAGTGATTGGAAAAGATCTGAGCCTGATTTAACTCCGTTTGAAAGCATCTGGGATTTTTGTTGATTGCAATCAGAGAAAGATCAGGGCTTTATAACTTGCCGCTATCTTCTGAAATGTTATGTGACAAACAAGGCACTGGTATTACTTCTGCTATGAAATGTTTGTTATTTTATCATAGCAGTGATTATGGGAAGAACATTTGCTTCATGCTCAGAGTTTCTTGTGGATTTTCCAAAGATTTAATGGTCTGTTTTTTTGGTGTGTGTTTTGTTTGGATTTTGGTTGGTTGGTTTGTTTTAACTGACTTGGCCACATTATCCCTTTGTTAATGCAGAGTAGCCAGCTAGCAAGTACTAGAAAATCTAGTAGAATAAGCTTAATCTTTTCTCTTTAATTAGGCAACAATATGTAACACACTTATTGGTCCAGATGACCTTCAAAAATAATGTGAGGGCGGAGACACATTTGAGAGGGAAGTATCTTTAGTGACAGGGGGCTGGAGGGTAGAGCAAACAAGAGGAAATGTTCACTGACATAAGAAGACAACCCAATGCAGTCTCCCTTCTATCCCAAAATCGTTGGAGAATTTCTCTCATAAAATGGACTGAGATGTCTTATTGCTCCTACAGACAATACAAAACAGAGTTGTTTGAGTGTGAAGTAATGGAATCTTGTTGGAAATGAACCTCACCAAAATTCAGGGTCTGTCAGAAAAACTTTCTGTGATTCCATAAATCAATGCCTATCTGTAGAGCCTAATAGCATCTAGTGCACTATAGCACCAAAGCATGTCATAATCCTTCATGTATTTCCTCTCAAAACACCATGGAGGGTGGATAGTATAATTATTTTTACAAGAGAAGAACTGAGGCATTGCAATTTTTCCCTAGGTTGCATAAGAGGTCTCAACAGTCTCCTGTTGTCACCCTAAGTGAACCACTGGGTCATTTTCCCTTTTCCTCTAATATTATGAGACCTGGGGTTATGTTCAGGACTTCCCACATAATTGTATATTTTTCACTTGGCAGTGTTCAAGCAACTTTTTGTTGGAGTGCCTGGCTCAAGGACGTATGCCTGACTAACTTTTGATGAAAATTACACATGCTGACTAATGAAGCAGAAGTAGGCTGCTTGCAGGCAATGTGTGTGGATTGAGTAGTGCAGAGATATTAAAATGGGCCTTTTCTTTCACTAACCCAAAACTGATGGATACTTTTGTACCCAAAATGGCAGGCTGAACAACTCACAGACGTGGCAAGACTGTGCAGGAGTACAATCAATATTCTGGCTGCGTATGGGAGTGAGAAATATACAAGTGTGTTAGAGCCTGTTAACAAACACAGTTATAAAAAGAAGAGCAAACATTTAATCCTGTTCAGGAGAGTAAAGGTAATATCAGGTACCGTGTTAACCCTAACCACCATGTATTAGAGCAGGTTCTCAGACACCACTGAGTGCAGCAGTATTGGGATCCAAAGCTAAGCAAAATGGCTAAATTAAGATATAACTGAAAAACACCCAAATCCCATTCATAGTCCAGTATTGTCTTGCCATTTTACGATAAACTCCTATTGTCCTAATTCCACAAACTTGGATGTTTCTAATATACTATTCGGTCACATTGTCATTTTAGGGGCAGATTTGGAGAAGCCCTGAGTACAGTTGGCTGCAGCTCAAATCAGAGAAAGTTAGATGACAAAAATGTAGCATGCTGCATAAATCTAAGTTCTCTTAAACAATAATCCTGTCCTTGGCCTCTTGGATACAGTGGTCCAAATTAGTGCATGTCTCTTATGTAAACCACTTTTTGTCCCAATTGCTCTTTTTGAATTGGGGACAATGTGATCCCCTCTTGTACCAGTGCTGTTGGGGAAATTAGTCCATCAGTGTTTATAAAGCAGTTGTCTCCTGCAGTGCTAAGCACTTTAGAAAAGCCATGAAGGACTCAATAGCTCTGTCCTCAGAGCAGGCTTTGAGTAGCATGCAGCAAGCAGGAGCCTAGGGCTGCATATTGAACAATAAGAAAAAGCCAAAATATTGAATAATCCGCTCATTAAGGAACAGTGTTGATCCTGTGCACAGAATAAAACAAGAGCCCTGTGGAAAACCACCCTGTGCTCCTGTAGTTAAAGGCTGTGTCATGATAACAGAGGGCTGAATGAAGGTTGTATCTGTGCAGTTATGGCATATCCAAACTTTTAGGAGCTCAACTTTGTGACATTAAGGTTGGCTCCTTCGACTGCAGCTTTCTGTGTGTAATAGGTCTGATAGTAAGAGCTGAACCATCTTTTAGGAATGTTCATATAATGCTGGTCTACAGGGAACATGACACTCCTTTCCTCTTGCCTGGAAGGTGAGTAGGTTAAGCAAGACTTCCAGCTTCATCTGCCAAGAATTATGTGACATATATGTTGTAATAGTGGGGAATGTCATTCTACAGCAGCTGGAGTATTCACTAATAATTGAGATGTCTATCAGATTATTTGTGTAGCCTGCGGAGGGGCAGAAATGGGAACAAAAGTATAATTTGAGATGAGCTGTGTTTTCAGAAATGCTTGCCTGTGTATCAGCTGTTTCCTGTGAACCACTGTGAGGAGTTAACCTTTTCACTACCCAGCCTCTGCATCCAGGAATGTAGAGAGGCAAAGAAAAACAAATAGTATAAAGAAGGTCTGCTTGTCTGAAGGGAGATGGGATTTAAGGCATTGTGTGGAAGTGTCAGGCAGACTGAGCAGGAGGGTCTGGAGGAACTTGACCTGTTGATAACACTCACAAAGGTGGAAGTCTAGGAAATAAGCACATGTGAAGTTAAAATTCTCTTTCTTGGTGGCTTACAGCATGAGATTTGTGAATTGCAGGTGGCTTTTGAACTTTGTCAGAAAGAAAGTTCATATCATACTGCATTATGGTCTGTGTCTGTGAAATTTCTGAGGGGTCCATGCCTGCAGTGGAAATTTTTTTGAGATCCAAAAGTTGGAAAAACCCTGCTGTCTGCTGTGTTCCTCTCATTAAGTCAATGATACGTTTGGTTTTGAAAAGGCCAAACAATGAATCAGGCTTTAAAAAGGAAGAGCTGTAGGTGTTCTCAACAACTTGGTTAAAGCATCTGGGTGTGCAAGATTGATGTGCCAGGGTGACTCAGTGTGCAGCTGGGAGTGGGAGTCCCAAGAACACCTTCCAGGGGCAGGACAGAGGAGACCTGCTACTGCAGAGCATTTGTTCAGAGACCAACATGTAGGGCCAGACATGTCCTTCCTGTGGGAGATCTTTGCTAAGCTGACATACATCCTGGGGGATGTGTTGGGAAGCCTGTTCCTTGAAAAAAATGAAAACTGGACTGGGCATCATGCCCCATTCCAGGAAAATATTGTAGGGGGGGATGAGTCCTGTGCTAGCTTCTCTGTGGGCTGTGCTAGTAATAGGATTTTCCATCCCAGGCACACTCACAGGGTGTGATTCTCCTAACTGTGGGATAGTTGTTTTCATTTCCAGCATTCTGCTTTGTGCCCAGGAATCCTTCTGGTATTACAAAGGACCTGGGGTGTGTAGGGAGAGTTAAATACTGGAATTGAGATATATCCTGAAGATCAGAGAAGGGAGTCTGCCCATGTCAGGTGGGGATGTGTGTTCTCCTTGGTGTGTGCATCTGTAACGTCTATTACCAGATCTGAGGAATGCATGTGTTCATCAGAAGGAGAAAATATCCCTTTGTGTTTGTTCTTATTTAACATTGTTTACACAGAAAATGGAGAAACACATCTTTAACCGTCATGTAGTATTTAAAATTATGTCAGTACACCATGCAGTGCTCATTCTGTAAACATCTACTCCACCATGTGGTCTCTGGGAGCTAATGCTGCTCTGCTCTCCATGGCCACTTGAGCTCTGCGTGGAGCACGCTGCAGTGGTTATGTTAAATAGCCTTTGTGAAGGTTTCCAAAGCTCTAAATTAAAAATGCAGAAAGCTGGGGAGGGGGAGGGAGATGGGAGGGGGAATTCTCTGTAGCTGATGTGTTAGGATGTCTTGCTACCTAATTGCCTTAGAACATGTGGGCTTGAATGAATCCTCTTTAATGAGTAATAGGCAAATGCATAAATTGCATACCCCAAGCACCCAAACGATGAAACACACGCTAATGAAGATTCTGACTTCGAAGGCAGGTGTAGTGTTGATTTGTAAAATGTCATGAATATATCAGGCTTCAAATTATATATTTATTAAAAGAAGCAAGTCTTCCAAATGTTCCTCTTGTATTCACTCTCTCATACTGCACACCTACTCTTCCTGCATGATATTGCAGGCTGCAGGCTCACAGCAGTTTCTTGCTATGACTCTTGCTTTGGAGAAGTGCAACAACAGAGATCAATTACCCTCTGTCTCCACCCTTACTGCAATAAGCCCGAGGAGGGGGAAAAAAAGGCGAGTGCACCCGCTCCCCCCATTACCTTTTCAATTTCAAATCCTAACCCTGTTGGTAGTGCCATCTGTGGATTTGAACTCCCTTGGCTTTGTGTGAGGCATTATCTGGAGATTCACCTGGTACTGATCCAATGAACCAACACAACCTTACAAAGCTGAAGGAACGAGTGTAGAGTCCTCTTTGTAATAAATCATATGCCATGAAAAAGGATTTCTTTAACTCCTTTCCTCCATTATTCTCCATATCTCACCTTGTGGAAATGGGTCGGTTAGTGGGAGACTTGGGCTCACATAGCAGAGAAAATGAACAGGGGAGGAAGAACTGAAGGCAGAATCCCTGGGATCTTGGAGTGTCAAAAAAGAAGAGGCACAACCTGAAAGAACAGGAAGCAGCCCTAAAAATATACCCAGCATATGCCATGGTACTCAGACTTCCTCAGTTCTAAAAAAGGACAAGGATGTTTTAATTAAAGCAGCTGCATAAGAAATCCTTAAAACTAGTGATGAGTTAAGCACCCAGGGGTGAGGAGGTTCTTGACCAAATAATTGCCCAGCAAGCTGAATGATGGTCTGAACATCTTTGGGTTTACTGAGTTGAGCTTGCAACCTCTTGAGATCTGGCTGCCTCCCAAGCAGGGAGGGATGAATACTGCAAAATATTTCAGTTTCCATTTCAATTTTGAAACTCATTTGCTTTGACTGAATTTGCACTGTGCTTATGTAAGTTTATAAACACTGTAATAAATTTATCTACTTGTAGAAAACAGAAATTTTAGAAAAAGGCTGGAGAAATTTGTGTAACACAAATTCTAATTCAACAAGTATAATCACAGAACCTGATTTCAATGTATATTCAACTACAAAGCAGAAACATGGTATGTGGTTTGTATACCTAGCAAACCCTAACAAGCATAATGCAAAATTCAAACAATTAACAGCTTATATATTTTAAATTACATACTTTTTTTTTTTTTTTTTTTTTTTGTGGTGGCAATAACTGTGACACACAAACCAGATTTTCTCAGTATGAACAATGACTACAATCAAGTAATAGTAGCAGAGTTTGCTACTTTATTTGTTGTAGAAAGCTCTACAGCTACTTCTAATTACACTTTTTTTCCAACCTGTGAGAGTCTGTGTCAGCATATCATTCTTATCTGGCTCTGTGTTGACATTACTTGCTACATTTATAAAAAAATTCACAAGCATGGCCAATGAACTTCATGGAATGGGTTGTTCTCCAGTGCCCTTACTCTGGTACTCATCTGTTCCAACCCTCACTAATTTTGAATCCACTTTTGTCTTTCCTTGCACCTCTGAGTGTCTCATATTTTGCTCTGCTCCATATCACGTTTCAAAGATCATCCTTAAACAGTTCTTTGCTATAACTTAGGGTTTATTTCCTTATTTTGTAGTGAACACATGAGTTTATTTACTGCACAAAAGAAACCTGATCTGTATCGGACGGATTTAGAGGCCCTTTCTAAATCCAGTGAACACCTAGAGTCACACAAGGAACTGTACTGACACCAATGACAACACTTTCAGTCTGAGTAAGAGCTCTGGTCTCCAGTATTAAAAAGTCCTGTATTATATTGTAACACAGTTGTGTCCCATTGTAGAGCTGCTGTTTCCAGAACATACCTATATTTCTACTTTGCCTACCCAGTGCCTGAAGCAGCAGGTAAACAGTTAAGCCATGGAAGCAGCAAGCAATGTGTACTGGAAATGAGCTGCTTTAAGATTGGTAGGGGGAATTAAAACGCGGTGCAAGATGCAATTTTTAAGTTATCCTATTCAGGTTCTTGCATTGGAGGTATTAGTCACAAGGGAGATGACATCATCTGGGAGCAAGAGAATATAATGAAATTAGGATCTGTAATAGGCATGTGGGAGACTCTTACCGTATGTTTTGGTCATGTCCTGATATACGTGAGCTTTGGGAGACAGTTCTACATGTAATAGAGCCTATAATCAAATCTGAAGTAGCGAGGAACACAACTTGATGTTTCCTTAGAGAGACCACAAGTTTGCAACAGATGAATAAAGAGAGAATGTGGTAGATACAAATTTGTCTTTAGGCAAAAAAGGAAATAAAACACACTTAAAAATGGAGAGGGGGAGGAAGAAAATTTTATACTCTTCCTAGACTGGAAAGAAATAGTAATGCCTACATCAGAAATGTAATTAATTGTTGTTACACTGATAAAGATGTGATATACCACATCAAAGACTAGCTAAATGATACTTGGAAATTAATTTTGGTTCCTATTAAATAGAGCTCAGAGGAGCTTCCCAAATGAATAATTTGTTTGTCAAGCACTGCTTCCTTCTGTTTATAAAGTCTTCTCAAGTAAAGACAACTATTTTCAACTGTTCTTGTTGCTTGAAATGAACTATGAGATTCATCACTAACCAG
Source organism: Merops nubicus (assembly GCF_000691845.1). Lineage (NCBI taxonomy): Eukaryota > Metazoa > Chordata > Aves > Coraciiformes > Meropidae > Merops > Merops nubicus. Next base: position 173,711 of record NW_008628894.1, read on the forward strand.
ACATTCATGGCAAATTCAAATACTGAAAATTGCAGTGCCTTAGTATTTTACAGATATTAGATATTGCTTGCTTCTGTTCCCTATAGAGATGACTTACATGAATTCATATAAAAAGTCCCAACCCCCCAATTTAATATTCACAATCTGTGTTTGAATTTAAAATTTGCTTTTGATGCTCTGTAGTTTGGCTACTTCAGTGTGCTTTGGACATGAACATAGTGGAATCAAAATATACTTGTTTTCCATAATGGTATTAGTTTTGAATAGTCCTAAACCAAAATGTAAATGGGACACATTAACCTTACAAGGGGATATGATTTCATGTTCTGATCTTATAAGAAAGTTAGCCTGTAGAGTGAGCATTCTCTTTTCTTGGGAATGGTGGCAAAATACAGTAGGACTCATGATGACCACCACCATTTCTGCTTTTGTTAAACTGAAAACTCATTTCTGTGATTCTGCTCTTATACCAGTTTTATCCCACTGTCATTCCACCTATGTCTCCAGAAACACGTCTGACTTTACAGTAATGTCTGTGCGTTCAAAAGAAGACAGGATTTAGTAGAACTGAGTGAAGACAGTTTACCTAAAGACAGAAGAGAGATCTCATGTAGTATGTTTTGCTTTATAATGGGATGGAGAGAACTTTCAGAGTTGTCCAGGGAATTGTAGCTGTTGCATTGTTTAGAGAAGAAATCCATCTGTTTTCTAGACAAGCAGACAAGTGACCACCAGGACAAGGAGGTGGCTTTCTCCTCCACAGCAAGCCATCTGCATTGTCTGTACACCAAGTCAGCAGTGATAGGGTTACAGAGCTGGCAGTTGGGTGTTTGAACCCCGGAAAGCCTGATAGTTGGATTCTCTGAGCCTGAGAAGCACAGCAGCTCCTGCCTGCTTAGCTTCCCATAAGAATTTTTGCAGAAGAATGTCCAATTAACTTTGTATTTTTTGGTTCATAGCAAAAACCCTCATTTTTGGAAATTAATTTAATCCTCTAGTTTCATCCCCTTGCTTTTCTCAGCATTTCATCTCTCTGTCTTAGTTTTTATTTGGATTTGATGTATGCAATCATTTGTTTTCAGCTGTTAGAGAATTGAGGCATTTTCTTTTTGCCAATTAAACTTAGGTTTTTAAGTCATCAGATTCTTAGAATTTTTGTTGAAGGATAGTGCTACTGGAGTAAATCTCTGCTGTTTACATAGGGGTGTTTAAAAGATTAAGGCTGAACAGACACTCTCATAATAGACCAGGGATCAATAAAAGCTATTCTTTTCTCAAGAAGCTTTAAAGCTTAGTAGTGAGGTTGATTTTGTTTGGCTGTTTTAAATATAGAGGAAGTTGCATCTCCTCCTGGGCTTTTATTTGTGTGGTTTTCCATAGAATCCCTGAACAGTATCTACCAAACATATCCACTGGTCCCAAACTCAGCCTGAGATGGCAGAAAATATTCCTCACCCTGCTTGTTTCAGTGGCCATAGATTGTCTGGGTGATCTCTGCAGTAGGCAAGGGACGATTTCCCCCTCCTATTTGTGCCACTTCAAGCTTTTTAATTTATTCTGTGTTGACTCCAGCAGCCACCTACTGAGTTTCAAAGGGACTTCAGAAAGATTGGGATGTTACTCCATGGAACTGGGAAAAGCAGAATCAAACTCAAAACATTGTACTGAGAGGGATATGAGCCGGGGCAGGAAGGAGAAACCAAGGTGGCATACATGCTTCAATGCTCACAAGATTTGATGGGCGATAAGCATTTTAACTCAGTGTCTTGGTTGGCTAACTTTTGTGTAGGCAATTGCAGGAGGGGAAGAGACTAAGGCCCTGGGTTAGTGGAACAATTACATTCATGCTTTAAATCCCTTAAGCACACGCTTAATGGCCATTGATTTCAATGCTCTTAACAGCTTTGCTGAGTCAAGGCCTGATTGAGGGCAAACTAAAGGCCTGGTGATGCAGTTTATGAATCATCTTCATAGATGCAGACCCCAGATTAGAGTGTTGAAGAGAAGGGAACACTGAAGGCTAAGAAGGCTCTTCCAGTGCCACCGTAGCAAGCTGGAAAAAGGAGGATAGAGTGAGCATATGTGTTGTGGAGGGGAAGAAGGCTGAATGGCCAAAGATGTTTCAGTTGATGCTCTGCTGGTCCCATTATTTCTAAATTGGCCATTTCTGTTAAGCTTTCCTTGTCCTTGGGGGAGCATTTGCTTTGTTTTTTTTTCCATGAGAATAACTTGTTTAAATACATCAGCTGCAGAATATAGCCCTAATTCTGCAGCTGAAGCCAGAAGAGGCTTCAACTCACGTGCATCCTTTTTGTGTGTTGTTTCTGTGTGTGTGTGTGCAGGTGCTCTCTGATGGGGTTTGATTTAAACCGGCACTGGGCAAATCCATCTCCTTGGGCTCATCCCACTCTGCACGGAGTGAAGCAGCTCATCATCGAGATGTACAACAATCCGGTGAGTAGGGAATCTAGCTGAGGTACCAGCTTTCTCTGTGGGGTTGTACAAGATGCCAGTAACTCTGACGTGGCTTAATCCAGTGGAAAAGCCAAAATAAGAGAGAAGGAACTAACCAGCATCCCTGCTGCATGAGATCAGGGAACCTTTGTGTCTTTTGTCACAGGAAGCATCAGAGTCAAGAGAGCAAGTGAAATGAAGTTCAGCTCAGATTAAATATGGAATAATTCTGAAAGCAGGGCCTAAATTGAATAGAGCTTCTCTCGTTGATATCCTGAGCTGGATTCAAAACAGCAGGCCCCCCCAAATTGAATTACTGAATGGCGTTGACGTTTAATTGAGAGCTCCGGCAGGGCTTGCTATGTAGCGTGCAGAGCAGGAGGGGGATAATATTTGCAAATATTATATAAACACACACGCATACACTCATGCTCACTCAGAGAAGCAGAGGTGTTCTTGAAGGTGAAATCTTAGCTAATCAGAGGAGATGGATTGCAGAGAATATGGAGGAGTGGGAGAGAGGCAGGCAGCTATTGAATGTTTGACATCAAAGAGCAGAAGGATTATTGAACGTGGCACCTAAGGAAAAACTGCTGAACAAAGATGGAGATGAGTAGGAGGAAATCACTGCCAAAAAAAAAAAGAGGAGATTTTATAGATGATTATATTTTCTGTATGGAATTCCTAGTATTTTGTCCTTTCTTTCTACTTCCCGTTGCAGAGATGGCATTTGGATCTTTAATTCCCTGCAGTATTGCTATTTTTTTTTCCTTTCTGTCCATATGAAAAAGGATCTGGTTTGCCTTGCTAATAAAGAAAGAGGATTCTTACCCCTGGCTACATGTTGTATAGGATAAAAGCTCCTTTAATTTAACTCCTGGTTCTCTCAATACATCTTAATTGGACTTTTTATCTTCCAGCTAGTACCTGTACAGAAGAGTTTTTACGTACAAGGAAGACAGGTTAATAGATAAGGTCCTTATAAGGGAGTGGAATCTAGTCACATGGAAAAATACTTTCTTACACTGCCAATTGTTTGGCAGAGACTTTGTCTTTCTGTTCTGCCTATGCAGCACCTAGCATTGTGCCTCTGACCGAGGCTCTTAAGCCCTGCTATGTTAGTGATGATGATGCAAAGTACAGAAAGGACCTTTACAACCAGCATGGTCTTTCCTCTGTTTCCTACTCCAAACAGCAACACAATTTTCCTTCCAGATGATGGAGAGTGGGTGCAGGCTGCTTTGTCTGAGAAGGAAGATATTTTTTCCAGGAATAAAGAGGTCCTTAAACATTACAAGAAGGCTGGTTGTAGTAAAATGTTTCTAGCTAGTAAAGCCACAAATCCTGGCACTATTAAAAGTCATTGTCAGTAAAATAAAGCTA
>NW_008628894.1:177565-182978 GCF_000691845.1 Merops nubicus
TGGGTGGGTTTGGGAATTATTTTCAACTTTGTCCCATTCCTGGGAAGCGTTGAAAACTCTGGTAGTTTCCAGCTTCTGTATGTGTGAAGAATGAATTCATTTGCCATGGTGGCTAAACTGAAAAATCAGAAGAAAGGTTTGGTCAGAGTTGGTCTAAAATAGAAATCTGGTTTTTCTTCCATCTCTCTGTCTCCCAGCCCTCCCCAGTGTTCAGCCTGAGATGAACCAGTTCCAGTTCATTTCCTTCTGAGGGAAAGAAAAAGGAGCCTTTCAAATACAAGTGCAACATTTCATTTTCTGAGTTTTGTTGTTTTGTTGGTTTTTTTTTAATACTATTTAGAATTTTTTTATTATTATTATTAAAGTACCAGCAAAGTTCAGGTGGCTCTTCAGTTTCATTTCTCAGTGAATTAGCTACTCACCAAAAAAAACTTCTTGTCTGTTTTTATTATCCCTTAGTCAATACCAGCCTTCCTGGCAGTTTTAGAGACCCTCAGTGATACACTGCAGTATATCTGCAGTATATGGGATTGTTGTGGCTTGTTTTTCAGGCAATAGCAGGTTCTTAGTCCCTCTAATCTCAGTAATATACGTATGAATAGACCATATCCAAAGTGCTGGGACAAATGTGGAAAACATACCAGCTGCCTCAGAAAGCGGGCATGGGACTGTACATGTGCCATTCTGCTTTAGCAGTGACTGGTTTTATCACGTACTTGACATAAAGAGCCCACCCTTCGCCTCCTGACAGAGTGCCAGAAGAAAAACCTGTTTGGAATTACTTCAGGCTGCTAAAGATTTTAACTACTGTCCAGGTGTAGAGTGTAACTTTTAGAAGAGTAATACATGATAGATGGCTGGCTGCAGGCACAGGTGAACCAGTTGCAAGAGGGCTGTTGTCAAGCTGTGACAGATCAGGGATTGTGGATTTGAACGCATCTGTCCTGCCACCCTCTCCTCACCTGAAGTCTCCTCACTCTGGGGAATAAGAAATAAAATACACAGTAAAGTTCCCTGCAAAATATTCAAATAAAAAATAACCTTCATCCCTCCCATTCTGGACAAGATCTGCCATGAGGAGCTGTCCACAAGAGATTGTATTGTTTAAAGCAGAGGAAGTTCAGCTTCATGTTGCCATTCAGGATGGCTCAGTGCAGGTCTTTTAGATGTATTCATCCCCTTAAATCATTTAAGGAAAATTAGCTGCCATAAGAGCATAAAACTACACTTTAAATATTGCTCTATAGGAGGATTTTTCTTCTGCTGCTGCTGTAGAATGGAAGATAAGCTGTTGCCTTTGAAAAAAGCTCATCCTGGAGGAAGGAGGATGACTGATGCAGAAATAAGTGAAGTGGGTATGAGGCACACATACACAATGCCATAGCTGCAGTGATTCCAGCACTCAGCTGCCCAAGGCTGAGTATTTACTGTACTTACTGTTTAAAAATAAACCAGAGCACCTGTATTTCTCTTTTCTTCAAGGGTTTACAAAATGTGCTTATTTCATTTTTAAAGTGCTTCAATTTCCATAATGACCGTATCGTCTTTAGGGGGGAAGTGGATGGGTCATGAAAGCGAAGAACAATAGGAAGCTTTTGATCTCCATGTCAGTGATTTTTGAAACAATGACTCCTGACGGTGAGTCACTGTCATTGTGTTGGCCTGTGTGAAGTGAGGGGATCTTCTCAGCTGCTTCTAGAGATGTCAGTCTTGCAGATGAGACTGAAGTGACAAACTTGCTCTTCTAGCTCATGTGCTGTTGGCTGAAGATTTTTCTGTTCTTAAGTACCTTCCCCTGCACATATGCCAGACATCACTGCTTTCCCACCTCTCCACCAGCTGATAGGTGTAGATGGTTCCTTTGTTTGTGCTGGAGCAGGTTAGCAGGATTAGCTCAGAGCATGAATGTATCATTTAAATGAACTCAGCTGACTTTTATCTGAAGTATGTTACAGGATGTTCATATAAACTGTTGTGACAGCTGCACTGTGGGGCCAGGAGGTTCTGCTGGGGCATAACACACTTCACACAGAGAGCTGTTTGGAGGACGCATGTCTATAGCCTAGGCAAGGAGTCTAATAAAGCATATATGCACAGCTAGATTTCACCGTGTGAACAATCTGATTGAATTCATCAGTGTTCCTTGTGTGCTTACAGTTAAGCAGGTGCTTAAATGTTTTGGACTGGGATCAAGTGCTCAGCACTGGTAAGCTCAGGATGATCTACGGAGATCAAACAGTCCTTATCTATGGGATAACATGAAGCCTCAGAGACAAAGGGAGCAGCGTAACTGCTTGATTGTTGGACAGGTTGCGTGTGACCATACAGCACTTTTCCCAACGAGCAAATGCACACTTTAAAACAGATTTAATGAGTGAACTTAGGTAGTGTGTGCAGTGGCAGCTCAGTTCCCTTGAGTATGTGCATTGTGATACGGTCTTTAATCATAAGGGCTTGTGTTATTCTCTCAGCTAGACCCCTGCCTCACTGAGTTCTCCAAATGGAAAACTTTCACATAAAAAGCAGCTATTCAGTGTTTTGTTTTAGCTTCAGTGTTCATTGTGCAGCCCTGTCCTGTATTTACTGTGCCCTATTCAGGTCTTGCTCTGAGGATAGAATTGTTAATCTCCTCGTGGGCTTTTTTTTTTTGTTTTGATCATTGCTATACCCTGGGAGCATTTCAGAAGTGTTAATTAATTATTTTTAGGGGGACCCCTGAGAGAGACAAATATGTAGGAAACAGAAGAGACAGTTATGATTCAGAAGTGCCTACTCATTTGAGATAGATGATTTAAGATGCCTGGGATCAGATTTGTTTCATGTCATTCACTGAGGCTTGATACATTGACTGTCTTTTTTCTACCCTTTCCTTCTTTGAGTTATATTGGGATAGACTGTTTCTGTCATTTGGAGCTCTGAGGACCTAGAAGACAAGGAGTAGACAGTAACTGATTGCTTGGGAAGAATCTATTTCAAGTGATTTGTCCCTCTCAGGTGAAAGCACAGAGGTGGGATGCGGTGCTCCCAGGCACTCTCATTGCAACAATGAGCTTTATCTTCTTGCATCCATCTTGCCTGATTTGCACCTCCTGTCATCATTGAAGCTGGACTCCTACATGCAAATGATTCCTGTGTTAAACACTATTCGCTTTGTGCCTTGACCGAAAAGAAAAAAAAAAAAAAAAACAAAACAAAACCCAACACTCACCTGGGGTGTGCTTATTAATTGTCATCTCCTTTTTCATGCATATGTAGACCAGAGTCTTAAATTATTTCTGCATAGGCCACTTTTCTGTTTCCATTCCTGACTTTGGAGCACTTGGTGTTCCAGCCATTGCATACTGTTAATACCATTCTGGGTGAAAGTTTTCATTGGTTCAAAGCAAAGCATACAGACGAGATCAAGCCCCAGCATGATGAAATCTGAGTCATCTGCTGGGTTGGAATGTTTAGATCCACCACATAGACATCTGCCACAAGAGCTGATGAATTAATCGATAGAGGATGGCAATCTGCTATTGCTGTGGACTGGCAAGAGAGAGGAAAAGAGGCACTGCCTGTGGACTTTGTGGGCAGCTGCTGACAACAGAATTAATCATAGGAAAGGATGAGTAAATATAATACTGAAGGTATGTGGGGGGATATTTAAGATTGAATGATACCTTTTATGTTTCTGAGAAGGGTTTTTTAAGATCCCATGTGCTTAGACTTGAACAAAATCATATGTTTCCAACCTTCCTGTCTCTGAGGAGACCTTGTTTTCAGTTGAAGTAGGCTTGGGTGTGGAAGCAGTAAGACTACAGATAAATTAACATTTGTCTGATAAGTCAGCATCTAAAATGGAGTATCAAGGCCAGTAGTTTCGACAATGCAGGAGCCATGTTTAAAGTATGGCACTGAGGGAATGTTCCATGTACTGCACAGCCATCCCCCAACTTTCTCCATTATCCTGAGTATTTGTAGTGATGGAAATCAGGATCTTTGTTTTTTATATGTCCCTGGTTATAACGGCAGTGCCATGTTTTGAGGGAAGCATTCTCCATGGAAAACTAGATCACAAAATGAAGACTTAGAAACTCGTAACTAATATTTTACGGCTTGCATTGCTTTAGTGACCTCCCATCCTCTCTGCCTTTGGCAGTGTTACTTTCTTCGACAGGAACACCACATTAAGAAAGATGCAGCTGATCTCTGATATGTGTGTATTTTGCTGGAGCATGACATAAATTTTATTTTTGTCAGTCCTGCAAATAGTGTCAATCTTAGAGGCTCTACTTCCACTCATCTTGTGAAATTATATTTTTAGTATCCTCGTCAATACGATACTGGATAGTTGACAAATAAAGTATAATAACAGATTTTACAAAGGTTTCACATCAAAATTGTACACTTAGGCTTGTTATGCTATAAGCCCACGAGTACTATTATCTAATCCAAAATTTGAATGACTGGAACCAATTGTTTTCTGTTAAAAAAAATTCTTCTTTTCCCTCACCATCTCCCCTCCTCTTGTTACAAACCAGAGCAGCAAAGTGGAATGTATTTCACAGGAAAATTATAAGTTGATTCTCCTAGCTGAAGCCAGTTTGGATGTTAATAAATGTTTGGAAAGGCTATGGGTTGGGCTTTGGTATTGCTCAGAAATCACTCTGAGCCAAACAAATCATCTGAGGTCTGCATCATCTGGTATATGGAGTCATAACAGATTAACAGAGGGTAATGAGATCTGTAGCATAACACGCTACCTGGCTCAATTTTGCTGTTTGCAGAGCTCTTAGACTTCCTTCCCCAGCTAAACAACACAATAGTAATGAATAATCGTTGTTAACACAATATTGAATTTTAACAACCTTCTAGGAAGTGATGTCCAGATAGTCCCTCAGATATCTTGTGTTGTCATTTGTACCTGATGGTTTTCACTCAGACATCAAAACAACCATCAGCAGGCACCGTTTCTGCCAATGATTGTCAACCTAATGTAGCATGTGTTATTCTAAGTTCTTCTCAGGCAAAATGGCCAACAGGCTGCCTCTTATTTCTGTCTTCCTGAAATTAGAAGTGATATTACCTCTTCCTATGCAGTATGTGTTAACTGCAATATCCCTGTGGCTGCTTTCTGTGGTAAGGTTGGTGTTTGTGCCAGTGTATTGATATTGTAGAAATGCCCTGTACCACTTTGATCAACGCTGTAGGCAATGCTACAGGCTTGGGGAGGAGTGGCTGGAAAGCTGCCTGGCTGATAAGGACCTGGGGTTGTTGGTGGAGAGCCGACTGAACATGAGCCAGGATGTGCCCAGGTGGCCAAGAAGGCCAATGGCATCTTGGCGTGTACCAAAAATGGTGTGACCAGCAGAATTAGGGAGGAAATCGTGCCCCTGTACTCGGAACTCATGAGACTGCACCTTGAGCACTG
>NW_008628895.1:0-12631 GCF_000691845.1 Merops nubicus
AGAGTGGCCTGGGATTCCTCAGGAGCCCAGGGATCCCACTTCTGACACCAAAAATGTCACAATCCGGTACCGAAGGGGCACCAGGTTAGGCTGTTTGTGACTTTTAACTCGGGGAAGACAGAGTAAATCCCCTCACCACATTCAATAATCAGTGTTAAGACCAGATGTGTATATATATATATATTAGTCCAAAACCAAAATATATTCTGGTAACAAGGAAAAGAAAAAAGAAAACAAAGGAAAAAAGGAAAAGGAGACTGGAAGGTCTCCTTCCGGAGACTGATGATTGAAAATCACTTGAATCCAGCACCTAGGGTGACGTTGCTGGAAGTTCCGGATCCGTTGCCTTCTGGGAATTGGTGTTCGAGGAAAAACGGTCCCAAGATGGTGGCGCCCAGATAGCGCGCGCAGTCCGGGCGTGGTACAGGCAGTGGAAGTTATGACTGCCCGTTCGGGTTTGTCGAACAACAAGTCACAGATATGACTCTGTGACTTTGTGGCTTCACGGCTTGCCGCGACAACTGAGTCGTTTAAGCTCCGGCGGGACGGCGCAGCGACACAGCAGCTGCGACTGCACGTCCCTGGTCAACTCGGCTCGACTGGCTTGGTTCGGCTTAGTTCAGTTTGACACAAACTATGCAGTGTTGTTGACTCCGATCGGAGTGGTGCGATACGGCTCGACGGAAAAAAAAATTCGGGCCACTGCAAAAGCGGCGGCACCGAGGGGGGGGAAACCACGAATGTATGGTTCCCCCTTTAATTTTCCCCTTTACCGCATTCTTCGACTAAACACACGAGCCTACCCAACTAAGTCTCAATGAGGTGGATTATCGCCGAACTGATCCCTGGAGAAAAAAAATGAACCCCGCCCGGGCTGCGCTTAATATAGAATTTTTTATCTTTTAAATCTCCCACAAGAATCTGAAATTCGGGGAAAGAATTCTCGTGAGATTTCCCAAAACCCACCAAAGAGATCGAACATTATAATCTTCAAAAACCAAAAATGAATACTCGCTTCACAGAGTTGCACGTAGATGCTGATATGGAGATATATTATACTCTGACTAAAGGGCATCTTCTCAGAAAAAGAGTATACTAGTTCTCAAAATTATTGTGTGGACTAGCCTCTGTAAACTTTGTTTAGCTACAGTTTACTGAAAAGCAGAAGGACCTCCAGTGTGTATGGCAGTGAGCTGTCAGAGACTTCTTGGTAGGATTCAATGCCCTGTGCAAACTGAGCATGTGTCTCTTATGAGCCTGGTGCTTCTTGTCTGGTATTTGAGGCTGTTGAATGTGATTGGTGTGGGAACCTTATAAATGGTTGTGGAAATGAACACTTAGGTAAGATCTTGTCCAACTCATTGACATCCAGTCAGTTATCTCACTGGCAACAATCTGTCTTAAGATGGATAAAGGCAGAGCACATTTATGCACAATTTATATTACGTTCCTTGTACATATAATCTGAGGGGGAAAAAAAGCAAAAGCTTTCAGGCTGTGACAATATTATTTTTCAGAAACAGACAGTTGTTCAACAGAAACATAAATTTCCTTTTGATCTTTATCATTATTATTATGATAGAGGAAGCAAAGGAGTGTGGTTTAATGAAGAATAATTGCTTTTCATCATATTTTAAAATGTTGACATTCTAAACAATATTGAAAAATAATGATCCAAAAAGAGGTAAAGTGTACATTTGGAAATAATTATAAAAAAATTGTTGACTCTTTTGTCAAGAATATCAGTCCTGCCAACATAGCCAGGAGGGTAACAGAAACTACAAGAAATACAAAGCTGTGGATATAATAATTTTTTCCTCTATTCAGACATATGAAATTTAAGCTTTGTATCGTCTAAAGCAAGCTGGACCTTCATTGTTTGGCTTAATCATTCAACACCACCTTACCTAAATAATTGAAATCTGTGCCATTGTTTTCTTTAAAAAAAAAAAACAAAAAAACCCAAAAAAAAACCCCAAAACAAACAAACAAACAAAAAAAACAGATAACATAAAGTTAGGAGTTGTCTTATTTTTTTAATAAATCTCCTGTGTAATGAAACTATACAATTGTTACAGAAGCCAATCTATTTGTTTTGGCATTCAATTAAATATATTTGTATTAATTTTGTATTTACAGTCCACTAATCAACAGGCTTTATATTGACAATAAAGAATTACATAAGAAAGGGGTTTTTTTTAAAACTGGAGATCTGGCAATGTTCCATGGTCCACTCAACTCGACGGACTCATGATGGTTTGTTTTCTGCAATCTCAAAGTGCAAAAGAAAATCCAAAAGGGGAGTTTTACTTCAATCAAACAGTGAAACTTTATTGTTTGCCCATAAATCAGCATGTGACAGGTAAAAGTGTGACAGGAAAGGCAAAGAAAGAAGAGGAAGGAGAGTAATATCTACCATCATGGGTCCAAGGCATCCCTATGGTCCCAGGTCCATGTGGCGTCCCACTGGTCCTACCACCCATTTGATCCTTAATGGGGAAAGCTTCCCTTCTTGGTTGCTAAGAAACCATCTTTTATGCTAGGCGATGCACTTTGTTCTTCATCTGCCCCATGGACTCCTGCCAATCTCCACCTTCCTCCTGCCAATCTTTGCCTTCCTGAGCGAGGCTAACACGCATGCCCAGGGAGGAGTGTCCAAAGTGTGGTCAGCCTTAGAGGTGGGTAGCTTCTGGCCAGGAGGTGTGTTTTCGTATATTATAATGATCAAAGTTCACTCAAGTCCGTGATTTCTTCATCAATGCTGAGGTAGCAGTTGTGATCAATCTTCCTTAGCAATAGCTAGGCAGTTTAATTTAGCAGATCCAGCTCCCCCAGGTAGTGCAGAACGGCACAGCGCAGAACGGCACAGTGCAGAACGCGGCACAGTGCTGGACACTTCATGGCACGGTCACAGTGCACTTCACAGCACAGTACTGGACACTTTGTGCCATGCAGTTCTGGCTCCATCCCGGGGTGTCCACACCCTTGTACCCATAAAGACCACATTCCATTCCAGGGACTGGCTACTGCCTCTTGGGTAGGCCACTGCAGAGTCTTGTCAAGACATTAGCCTAAGTTTTGGGGTACCTTATTTTGTCCAAGTTGTTGATGACAAGGTTGAGACAATATTCCTCTTCTGATCGACTCTTACACAATGAAGTAGAAGAGTGGTGGATTTTATGCAAATGTTTTGTTATCCAAATGGTATTTTCAAAAGAGCCAGCAGCATTTGTCAGTACTAGTTTGTATTGCTGAAACTTTCAAAGGTGGAACTGGGATTAGCCTCCAAGTTCCCACTGATACCCATATGTTAAATTCTTTCAAACTCTTTTGAAATTTTTATTATTTACAGTCAACTTCATACAAAACTAACTGAAATGAATGAAGCATTCCATAAGTAAATCTCAGGAAGATGGCATACCATTTATTTTGGTTTTTAATTACTGTTTCTGGTATTCTGTATAAAAGCAGACGGGATTATGATATTTTCCTATTTTACAGGGTTTTTGATGAATAACTTTCTCAGTAGTACAATATGCAGAAACACTTTTTTGGAAGATTTTATTCCTGCTTAACCTAGCTGTTAACAGAACAGGACAAAAACTCAGGTAAATTAGCAGAAGTACTTCTCAAATGCAAGAATTTTATAACCACAGATGCAAACTGGTTATTGGATTAATAGTCTGGGGGCAATTTACCACTCCCAGTTCTCAAATTCTTATGAATTTTCTACTTTCCTAGTAATGTTTTCCTCTCTTTCTGCAGAGTCATTATGGATGGGATTTCTCTCACTTATCTGTAGATGTTTATACTGTATAGATGATTATACTGTAAGATCATATTTCAGAATTAGCCATGTTAGAATCACTCCACAGTTAGTACACAAAAAAAAATTCCTTTTGATAAAGTAATTTAATCACTGCTTTTGAATCAAATTAATTTTTCCCTTGAGTTTTTCTACTGATTCTCCTCACTGATAATAATGAGAGCTTTCGTGTGACTAGCTCATATGCAGAAATGTCTGTGTTAGGTAAGATAAGTATGTCCTACCTTGAACCAAAAGAACTACAGTTTCTAGATAACTTTATCAAATAGATCTTTCAGGAAACAGCTGAGAACATAAAAACTTCCTCTCTTGGTGCAACATGTAATTCTTCCTGATCCTGGATGTAGTTTTCTACATCAGCATGCTGCCAATCTCTGTATAGTGGATAGAGGACCCATTCAGAAAGACCCTCAAAATTTTTTAATATAACAATATTAGCTTAAAACACAACACTAAATAATAACAACTTTCAAATCCTTTAAAATATCCCCATATATTTATCTTCAGCTTTTTCTTATATTCTCTATATCCACAAGGACAAGAAATAAAGCTGAGCCTTTAAATAATTTGTATTTCTAGAAAGTCTGCAGCTATCAGAAAGAAAAATAAATTTAACAATGCAATAAATTATGAGAATTTTCAACATCAAATTAGACATACTAAAGAACAAGCAATGCAAACCATTTTGTTAAGTAGCTGCAAGATCAAAAAATGGCTGATGGTTTGGAGAGAAGAAAAATCTAGACAGAGAATCATCCAGAATCTGCATAATAACAAAAGTTTTAAGTTCCTAGTCATTTGCATATCCAGCTAAGTCAGTTCACTCAGGTAGTTTCAGTGAAGTTAATGAAAGTGATAGTGGAAGACATAGCTGTCTGCAAGACTTGGGCCATAGAGGGCAATTCTATTTTCTCTAATAGACAAAGGAAGAACAATTTTATTACACAAGCAGGAATTTATTTCAGAAAACAAGTGGGGCAGACTAATCTTCAGTTGCCATCAATTAACATATTAAAAAGCATGTTGCAAGATCAATTTTTTTCCCGTTTTTGCTTTTTGTAAACATTTTTTTTTATTTATTGATTAAGTTTTTCAAAGGCCAAACTCAGAACTTTCAGTCATAATTGTTGCAGAAAGGCATAAGGAGATTCAGTTCAGAGCGTACAGTCCTATAAAGCATAGAAGGAAAAAAAAAAATGTACGAAAGTATGGGCTGATGGAAAATTGCCACAGCTTGCACTTAATAGAATAAAAAAGTGACTACATTAGTATGAGTGAACAAAATATTTCTACTGGAATAAATATTTATTAACAATATTCAAAAATTTGGAGTTGATGTGAGAAATGTTTTGTTGCAGGATAAACTGTAGGAGAAAATGATTAATTTATAGTAAATACTTTTCCCAGTAAATTTATGAAGGAAAGCATTGGAAGAAACTTTATAAACAGTTTTCTTACTGGTAAATAAAGTTGAGTTAGTTCTACCATTATCTCATGGGTTTATTTTCCAAAGTGAAAACTGAATGCATCTCATTTCATTCATACATTCTGAATGATGACCATCAAAACCCAGAGCTTTACTCATTCTGTCCTTTCAAGACAGGGGAGGCAGAAAGCCATGCCATGAGTAGCTAGTGACATCTTTTTCTTCCTAGATGAATCCTCTGCTTCTGAGGTGGATTTCAATAGAACAACAGTGCTAAATATCCAGCAAACATTGAATTTTTTCTAGAGGAATAAATTATTTTTCTAAACTAAGGATCACAGAAAGGGTGGATGTCATAGCTGTACTTTCTTAGTGTTATTCTGGTGAAAGCACGTTCCTTTGTGGAAGAGGTAGCAAAACTGCCTGGGGAGTCCTTGGGTCTGCTTCTCCTGGGGTCAAGGCCTTGAAAAAGTTGTATGCACTGTTTTATAATGGAGATGAAGTTGTACAGTGTACACAACTGTTTGCCAGTGCTGGGATGCGGCATAAGGACATAGCATTCAAATGCTGTACAATTTACTGATGTGAGTGGGTTTTTTGGGAGCTCAAGGGTACTTCTGACAAGTTATTCACCAAACATGCACAGGTGTCCAGGATGAGTACCCTTTAGGTGTCACTCTGTGGCATAACAGTGATGGTGTTTCTATACCCACTCATCAAACTTATAATATGTCTGCAGGCCCACAAGTGCTTTTGAAACAGTTCTTATAGGACAGACGGATACAACCCTTAAGTCCAAATTCCAAAACCAGAAGATGCACCAGAGGGAAAACTGAATTCCTGAGACTGTTTAAAAATAAAGTGGCCCTAAACCTAGAAATCACTTGAGAAAAATCTTGAGTCTCATCTTTTTTTCCTAGGAATTCCAGGAAGCAGTATCCTGGGCTTTGATACACTTAATCTGTCTTTAATGCTCCCTGACTTCCAGGGTCCCTCTTGGCCTCTCCAGTTGTTCTCTGATTATTCTCAATGTTTGACTGCGTCTCTCAACTACTCACCCTCATCCTTTGTGACAGAGACTCTATCTTTGATGCTGTGATTTTCTGACATGTCTTTTTTCACCTTTGTGCCTTTCTCACCACTCTCAGCCTTAAGGACTAAACTTCCCTCTCCGATTCTATCAGCAGGGATTTAAGGTTTGGCTTCAAAGAAAATTATGTTCAGATGAAGCTGATGCATCACTTAAGCTCTTAACACAGACTAAAAATCCTAAAATGACTTTCCCCCACACCAGCAAATGATACTTTTAGTAAGGACTGAAATGGGTAACTTTAATAGGTAATGTAAGTAAAGCAGCAGAAATTATATGCTTTTGTTTCAAAATGCCACACAGCAATGGCATGTTAATCTTTAATACATTACACAAAAAATCTCAAAATCTCCTAGAAGATGTATTTTCCATTGGTTGCAAATTTTTTTAATATTTCTTTCTTTGGAAAATTTCTGCAAGCCTGGAAAGGAATCAATATCTCCCTCTTTACCCAGCCTTTCCAAATTCTCTCCATTGTCATGATCAGTTTTTTTCCTCAGCTTCAGCCTTCAAATATTGATGAGCAAAGGCTGCCCTACAAAATGCTTATTGCTCTGGGACAGACTAGGCTTAGGGTTACGTTAATAATACTATAGGGGATTTGGGTAGTTTTTTCAAGAAAATATAAGTAATAGTAGCATTGTTTACTGTGCAACGTGCCATGTCCAATCAGTGTCAAAGTGAATTTTAGGACTGCTACAGAATAGAAGGATTGCTTACACTTGTATATCCTTATAGCTGCTAGCTACAAGTTCAGTTTATTTCCCTTGTAACTACTGTACCTGTGCATGAAATTTCTTCATAAAGGAAGCAGATGATTTTTTTTTTTTTTTTTTTTTTTGTCTTGACCTACTTTAGCTCTTAGGAAAATGAGAAACTTCTGTAAATATCCTATTGCCTGTCTGCCTGTCTCCTGACAAAATATTCTTGTATCTCCTAAGCTTCATGCATTTTTTTTTTTTTAAATGTTCTTCAGATGACTACTAAATTTTATGTTTGTGAGATGAAATCAAGTCTTCCACAGCTGCATAGTATTCCTTTCTTTTCTTTTTTTCATACTTTGAAGGTGTTTGTATACTGTGTTACATACTTAGAGTTGACACTGGTAGTGTACATAGAAACACAAAAAGTGACAGTGGCTCCCTCTTAGCTAGTTTTTCTTTTTGTTGTTTGGGTTTGTTTTGTTTTGTTTTGTTTCATTTTAATTACACCATCTTAAAAAGCAATACATTTGAGAGGCATTTTTAGGTTTTAAACCTGACAACTCAGCACTGCGGATTTCAAATCCACATTCGAAATTTTCTGGGCATTTTTAATATACCATTTTAGCCAGTGTCAGCAGTGGTAAATAAAGGACTACACAGTGTCAAAATTTAACTTAAAATCTGCACTTTCTAGAGACTCAAGCTCTGCCAGACATCTGGGGAAAATTAACTAACCCTGGGCCTGGTTAGCAAGCAACAGGTTCTCCTAATCCTTGGACCTTCTACAGCATACAAGTCATTACCATCAGAGATTTACTCTTCCAAATGTTCCAAAGAACATTTTTTTTTTTTTTTCTCCTTATTGCTGCTTGCTTCGTTTTTGTGTCATTTAAACAGGAAAACTAGAGATCTGGGGACTGTTGCAGGGCCATGAGCTCATTGCAGTTACTGAGATAGTATAGAATAGTTCACATGACTGAAATGCTGTCATGGACAGCTACATAGTTTTTAGGAAAGGCAGGGCAACAAGGTGAGGTGGTGGAATTGATCTTTATGTGAGAGAGCAACAGGAATGTGTTGAGCTCTGCCTAGGGGTGGAAGAATAAAAAGTTGAGTGCATATGGGTAAGAATTAAGGGGCAGGCTAATATGGCTGACATAGCTGTGGGTTTTTACTACAGACCGCTTGATCAGGAAGAGGAAAGTGATGAGACTTTCTACAAACATCTAGAAGTATCGTTAAGATCACAGGCCCTGGTGCTCATGAAGGATTTCAATCATCCTGCTGATATTTGCTGGAAAGGCCACAAAGTGAGGTGCACACAGTCCAGGAGGGTTCTGCAGTGCATTGATGATAACTTGCTGACACAGGTAGTGGAGGAATCAGTGAGGAGAGATGTTCTTCTGGACCTTGTACTAACAAAGAAGGTCTGTTTGGAGATGTGAATGCTGGGGGCAGCCTTGGCTGCAGTGACCATGAGACAGTCGAGTTCAGGATCCTATGTGGAAGTAGCAGGGCAATAAGTAAGATTGCAACCTTGGACTTCAGAAACATTAAATTTAGACTCTTCAAAGACCTACTTGGAAGAATCCCATGGGTTAGGACACTAGCAGGTAGGGACTTCCAAGAGATTTGTTTAATATTCAAGTCCTACTTCCTACAAGCTCAAGAACAGTGCTTCTCTATGAGTAAAAAATAAAATGAAGGGGGCAGGAAACCTGCATGGGTGAGGAAAAATTCAGATTGAATAAGGAAGTTTATAGAATGTGGGAAAAGGGACTGGCCATTGGGGACGAATATAAGAATATTGTCAGAGTGTGTATGGATACAATGAAGTGCTGGGGTTTAAACCCCAAGCCCTAAATTTGAGTTGACATACGGATAATGTCCACAACAAGACAGGAAAGACCCTCCTAATTGGTTTTCACCCAGTCTGGCCAGCCTTGGGTGGGAACCAGTTAGAAGATCACCACCAGGTGCCTCCACCTTCAGCATTATTAGCTGTTGACCCGCGTCCAAGTTAACAGCATAAAAGCAGGCTCTGGCTGTAGTAGTGTTGATGGAGCTTACTTCTATAGTGAATATATTATATAAGATTTCCAGTTACTGTAAAGGGCCCCCAGCTGCCTATTTTAGGCAGAGCCCTCAGTGGTAATGGGACATTAGCATGGCTGGGAGCAGAGGAAGGAATATATGTATAATAACGGCATCATTCTTTGTTCATGACCGCACAATTGGAATTGGAGAGGTTGCCTGGGTCCTTGTTGGATTTGCTCCTGTCTCCACTGTGTCTTAGACTGTGAGTGAATATATCAACCCTTTCATTCCTCCAGTGACTGGCCATCTCAGATCCCTTGTATATGACTTAAAACTGGAGGGAGGGATCTGGCTGGTGTGCTGTCTGTTAATGGTAATACCCTTCCCATTGGGATACGCAATCAGCAAAAGAAGCAATGAGGAAAGCTAAGGCCCTCTGAGAACTAAACCTGGCAACGATTTAAAAGACAACAAGAAGGGCTTCTTCAAGTACATCAGTAGGAAAAGGAAGTTCTGCTGCTAGAGGATACAGAGATGGCCAGGTTACTGAAGACCTTCTTCGCCTCAGTCCTTACAGCTGAGACTGGCCCTGAGGAATCCCAGCCACTCGAGGTAAAAGAGAGGGCAGGAGAGAAAGTCTGAAGAAAGAAAGACTTTCCTTTGATCAACAAGGATTGGGTTAGAGATCATTTAGGTGAACTGGACACACAGAAGTCCATGGATCCTGATGGGATCCACCTGTGAGCTCTGAGGGAGCTGGCTGATGTTGTTACTATGCCACTCTATCCTTTTTGAAAGATCATGAAGAACAGGAGAGGTGTCTGAGGACTGGATGAAAGCCAGTGTCACTCCAGTCTTCTAAAAGTGCAAGAAGGAGGACCCAGGAAATTACAGGTCAGTTAACTTCACCTTCAATCCTGGAGAGGTGTTGGTACAGCTCATTCTGGAGGTCATCTCTTAAGCATGCAGGGGAAAAGAAGGTTATCAGAAGTCAGCATGGATTCACCAAAAGGAAATCATGCTTGACCCATCTTATAGCCTTCTATGATGTCATGACTGGCTGGGTAGATGAGAGGAGAGCAGTGCATATTGTCTACCTTGACTTCAGCAATGCTTTTGACACTGTCTCCCATAACATCCTTATAGGTAAGCTCAGGAAGTGGGATTTAGATGAGTGAATGGGGAGGTGGATTGAGAACTGGCTGAACAATGGAGCTCAGATGGTTTTGATCAGCAGCTCAGAGTTTAGTTGGAGGCCTGTAGCTAGCAGAGTTTCCCAGGGTTTGATACTGGGTCTAGTCTTGTTCCACGTATTCATCAATGTCTTTGGATGAAAGGGAACAAATGTACCCTCAGGAAGTTTGCGAATGATATAAAACTGGGAGGAGTTACTGACACACCAGAAGGTTCAGGAACACCTGGACAGGTGGGAGAGTTGAGTGGAGGGGAACTTAATGACGTTCAGCAAGGGAAAGTGTAGAGTCCTGCACCTGGGGTTGAATAACTCCATGTGCCAGTACAGGTTAGAGGTTAACCTGCTGTAAAGCAGCATCACAGAGAAACACCTGAGAGTCCTGATGGACAGCAAGTTATCCAGAAGCCACCAATTGCTCTCATCAATAGTATCCTAAGGTGCATTAAAGAGTGTGTCCAGTAGCCTAAGGAAGTTCTCCCCCTCTACTCTGTCCTAGTGAGGCCACATTTGGAGTACTGTGTCCAGTTCTGGGCTCCCCAGTTCAAGGGAGACAGCAAACTACTGGAGAGACTCCAACAGAGGGCTACAAAGATGACTAGGGGACTGAAACATCTTTTATGAAGACGGGCTGAGAGATTGGGGTCTATTTTGTCTAGAGAAGAGGAGGCTGAAGAGGAGACCTTATTGCTCTCTACAGCTACCTAAAGGAGGTTGTAGTGAGGCTGGTGTTGGTCTCTTCTCCCAAATTACTGATGAGAGGAAATGGCCTCAAGTTGCACCAGGGGATGTTTCAATTAGATGGGAGAAAGAATTTCTTCACTAAGAGAGTGGTTAGACACTGGAATGGGCTGCCCAGAGAGGTGGTGGAGTCATCATCCCTGGAGGGGTTCAAAAAACAAGTAGATGTAGCACTTGAGGTTATGGTCTAGTGGTTAGGGAAATGTTTGAAGGAAGGTTGGACTAGAAGTCCTTTCCAGCCATAGTGATTCTATGAGAAGGGAAGACTGAGAGAGGATCTTTTTTACTGCTTATCAGTATACAAAAGGCAAGTATCAACAGGATGGGTCTGGTGTCTTTTTAGTGGAGCCCAGTGATAAGACAAGGGGCAACAGGCACAAACTGGAATACGGGAATTTCCTGCTAAACCTATGAAAAAAAAACTTGTTTACTGTGAGGGTGATAGAGCACTGAAACAGGCTGTCCAGTGAGATTGTAAAGTCGTCTTCTCTGGAGACTTTCAAAACCCGCTTGGATGCGTTCCTGTGCAACCTGCTCTAGGTGCTTTAGCAGTGGGGTTGGACTACTTGATCTCCAGAGGTCCCTTCCTACCATCCTCTGGTTCTGTGATTCATTTAACCACTGGCACATAACTAGACTTCAGTGCTAGATCACGTTAAACAGAATGCAGTTGCCTTTTACTAGGGGTTATAATATTTCACTATCAACATGATCACAAGCAACACTGATTTTAGCCCAGATGCTCTGCTAATAGATCTTGCTCATTTCAATTAAAATGGTCTGTTTAATGTATGGTTATATATTGCTTTTTTCTACAATGACTTTAGGTCACAAAATTACGCAAGGAACACAGATTAAGTGATGAATTTTATCCCAGGTACTTAGAATAATGGTGTAGGAACATGCTATTTTTAAAATGGAAATGATCTATAATTGCTAAAAGAGTAGATAACATGTAAAGTGCAAAAACATAGCAGAATTTCTGATCCAGAATAATCTATTTCACTTTATCTCACTGCCTTTGGCCTTATTAGATAGCATCACCCATTGCTAAAATTGGTCATTTTAGGACAGTTACATATTGAGAGAACTTAACAAAGGCAAAGATTGTGTAGATAACAGCCATTTCTAAGTCCTCAGGAAGGTCCACAAAACTGATGAAGGTGTGATTTTTCTTTTTTTTTTTTTTTCTGAGCTCAAATTTCTGTCTTTGCTGCACACAGAACTGACTCATCTTGAATGAGCTACTGTCAAATTTCATTCTTGTTTTTTTCTGTCTTATGTGAGCTTCAAGCTGTCCACAAACACTAACATTGTTGTGGACCTTAGCATCTTTTCTAATCCATGCACTTGAAACGTCTTCTCTGTTCTCAAATCCTGTCTCTATCTAAAGACATATTTTAAATTTCCTTTCTTAATTTGTTTCTGTCTTCTTGTGTGTAGTTAAAATAATGTATTTCTTTCAAGTTTTCCTTTATCATATTCTTCCTTGGTTATCTGGTTGTGTTGTAAAGCTTGAATCTAATTATGAAAAATATTTATCTGTGCATCCAGTCTATTTTATAATCCGTAATTATGTAAAATTCCACTCATTATTGTTGTGGTGAGCAGAGCC
>NW_008628896.1:0-88311 GCF_000691845.1 Merops nubicus
TGTTGTGGGGGACCAAGTCAAAGGCTTAACAGAAGTCCAAATAGATTACTTCCATAACTCTTCCCAGGATTTAACCATCATTGAGACTGCATCACTGGGACAGCCTGTGGTCAGGTTCTTCTGAAACTTCTTTTTATTTATTTTTGTGGTTTTAGTAGTTTTTCTCTAAAGCCCCTTGAGTCTAACACATGCTGTGATTGTTTTCCCCTAATGTGCATTAATATCAGTAGTCTAATTGATGGTGATTGTTTCAGAAACTCAGGTGTTACTGAAAGGCAAGAGTCAATACTTCTGTTTTCCTAGTAAGGTGATTTTGAATGTGGTATTCTTCCAGTGAGTTTTAAGTTGCTGCATTCAGATGTTACTTCAGATGTTCACATCAAGATACTTCCTTATTTTTCATGGTCCAAGCAAGTCATAGAGCGCAGTGGACCTTGAGCCCTAGTCCATCTTTCTGTCCTGTGATAGGATAAACTGTTGCCAATTCATTACTTTTTTATTTATTAATTATTGAACTGCTTCACAGAGTTTATTCACTTTTTCTTGTAGGTTTCATTTTCTAAACTTCTAGTTGCTCTATTTTGGAGAGTCTCCACTTTGTCCTGTTGTGTTGTGTTTGTTTTTTTTTCTTTCTTTTTTTTTTTTTTTTTTTCTTTTTTTTCTTTTTTTTTTTTTTTTTTTTTTTTTTTTTGTAAGCATGATTTCCTCATATATGCTTTACAAGTACTGTACAGAGCAATAGGGTTACTTTGGAAACCTAGTGGTATTTGTCTACATCCATCACACTATAATCAGGATCACAGAATTGTTGAGGTTGGAAAACACCTTTAAGATCATTGAGTTCAACCATTAACCTAGCACTGACAAGTCCACCACTAAACCACATCCCTAAGCATCTTATCTACATGTCTTTTAAGTACCTTCAGGGACGATGACCCTACCACCTCCCTGGACAGCCTGTTTCACTGCTTAATAACACTTCTGGTGAAGTAATTTTTCCTAATATGCAATCTAAACCTCCCCTGGTGCAACTTGAGGCCTCTTATTCTATCTCTTGTTACTTGGGAAAAGAGACTGTCACCACCTCACTACATGCTCCTTTCAGGTAGTTGTGCAGAAGGATAAGGTCTCCATTCAGCCTCCTTTTCTTCAGGTTAAACAACTCCAGTTCCCTCAGCCATTCCTTATAATACTTGTTCTCTAGGCCCTTCACCAACTTCCTTGCCCTTCTCTGGACTCCTTCCAGAACCTCAGCATCTTTCTTGTCATGGGGTGCCCAAAGCTAAACACAGTACTTGAGGTGCAGCCCCACCAGTGCCAAGTACAGGGGCATAGTCATTTCCCTACTCCTGCTGGCCACACTATTTCTGATACAAGTCAGGATGCTGTTAGCCTTCTTGGCCACCTGGCCACACTGCTTGCTCATGTCCAGTCAGCTATTGATCAATACTTTAGGCCTTTTTCGGCCAGACAGCTTTCCAGACACTCTTCTCCAAGCATGTAGAATTGCATGAGGTTGTTGTGACCCAAGTGCAGGACTTTAGACTTGACCTTGTTGAACCTCATACCACTGCCCTCGAGGCACCAATCCAGCCTGTCCAGATCCTTCTGTAGAACCTCCCTACCCTCAAGCAGATCAACACTCCCACCCAGCTTCATATCATCTGTAAACTTAATGAGGGTGCACTCAATCACCTCATCCAGATCAATGATAAAGATATTAAACAGAATTTACCCCAGTAGTGAGCACTGTGGAACACCACTTATGACTGGCCACCAACTGAAACTCCATTCACCACCACTCTCTGGGCCCGGTCATCCAACCATTTTTTACCCAGCAAAGAGTACACCAGTCCAAGTCATGAGCAGCTTGTTTCTCCAGGAGGATGCTGTGGGAAACTGTGTCAAAAGCTTTACTGAAGTCCAAGTAGACAATATCCACAGCTTTTCCTTTGTCCACTAAGTGGGTCACCGTGTCATAAAAGGAGATCAGTGTAGTCAAGCCAGAACTGCCTTTCATCAGCCCATGCTGACTGGGCCTGAACCTTCGGTTGTCTTGTATGTGCCTTGTGATGGCATTCAGGGTGATCTGCTCCATAACCTCTGCCAGCACCGAAGTGAGACATGTTTGCCTCATTTACAAGAACATAACACTGTTCGCTCATCATTGGTGTGTGATGCAGAATAAACTCAGGTATACTTTTCTAGATAAGACACTACTTTTCCATCTTGTTTTGTGCATCAGATTATTCCTCTTTCAGTGAAGTGATTTGCACTGGTCCTTCCTTTTGCACTGCTATCTCCAGTTTGCCAAGCTAATTTAAAATTCTTATCCTGTAGACTCCTGCCATTTATTTCAGATTTATTTCTGTCTGATTAGCAGAGTAGTCTGGTCTTTTCTCTGTTCCTCTAACACATACAAATGTAATCTACAAATGAATAACATTTAATAAAATAAATACTCCAATCTATTACCCATTAGTGAGGAAAATACTGTATGGAACTGGATACAGGACAGACACTCTGGAGCCTCATTCAATATCAGCTTCTATTGTAACAGTAAACTATGACAGTTTTTCCCTGAGAGTGGTTTTCTGAAATCATCTAAACTATTTTTCTAGCCAACATCTGAAATATCACCCCAGGCAAAAATTGAAAGACTTTTTGAAGCTGGGCAACACACTTTACCACAAAGTAGAGAACACTTACTGGTTGTTACCTGATTTTATAAATGGTCATGGGTTCTTCTTGTGCCAAGTCCAAAGCTCTTTCTATCTCCTAGACAGAATTCCTAGCCCTTAGAAGCTGTGGTTAATGTATCTTGTATTATTAGCTTTAATGGTGTTTTACTTCCTCTGGAATATGATTGTTGTGCCATATCAAGTAACAAAAAACCTTAAACAGGATTTTGTATTGCAAATATTTAACAACTATTTCATTTGGGAACTTGCATTATTCTTAGCTCAGAGCTAAGCTTGTCTGCAGTTCAAAATATTCACATGGAAAAAAAAAAGAAAAAAAGAGCTTTACATTTACAAATTGCAAGAGAACATGTTTGTTCAGCAGGAAACTGTTTAATTCTTCCACTTGGTTTTAGAGAGTGTGAAGGGAAATACATTTTTGTAAACCCATTTAACTCAGCTGGGTTTATTGATTTAAACAGGCTCCATAGGTTTAACTCCCATGAACTTTCAGGCTTTCCGTAGGTTAAGTTGTCCTTTGCAGTCTCTTTTGAAGAGTGGAAATCAAATTAGAAAGAATTGCGTAATATATCTGAAATGATAAATGTACTCGAAGTGCATGAAGAGACCTATGACATAATTTATTTCCAAAAGGAGTCTAGTACAAACTTTATTGAAGTATGTGTAGTGGTTCAGAATTACTCTAAAAGAACTGGCATGGCTATTAACTGGTGGTATAGTTTGGTAAGAGATGTAGTAAATATCTCATTATCTGAAATCTTTGGACAAGATTATGTATTTTTTTCAATGATTTAGTTGTATGTGATCACTAATTGTTGAAGTAGGTGGACTTCTTTTGTTATAAATAATGCAGATATTCTCAACTCTAAAATGTGGCCTGAGATATGCAGGACAACAGACCAAGTTATCTTCACTGACCCTTCTGATTGTAAACCAGATAAATCTATAGAGCATGGATGACAGCATAACAGTGAGCAAACCAAGGAGCAGAGATGATATATCAGTAAATTGAAGAAGAGCATTAACTAGGTTTTACTTTGCATGAGATAGTAGTACATAGGCAGAAAAAGGACTTTTTGTCAAAACACTGATGTTATAGATTAGTATAATAATTTAACAAACTAGGAGTTGACTCTGCTGCAGTTTCAGTTTCACAGACTTCAATGCGGAAAACTCATTGTGGCTGGAAATGCCCAGGTCCAGTGCATGCTTTGTACAGGGAGAATCTCACCCCTTTCCATCCCCTACCCCAGTAAAAAGAACTACCAGCACTTCCTTTGCAGCAGTACTGTGAGGATAAATGCATTATAGCTCCTTGCAAACTTTATGATACCAGGAACCACTCAGATACCAAAGATCCAAATTTAAGATAAGACTACCTAAACTTATTCAATAGTTCCCATTGCAGTAAAAAAAAAATGATGTTATATATTGAATAAAAATAAGAGATATATTAGTTTTCCTGTTGCTAAAAATTGATTGAATTTTAAGTGCACAAGAGTAATTTGAAATATTTTTTACTTTTAGCCTCTTTAGAGTTGTTATGGGAGATTTCCGTAGCAGAATTCCACCTCTTCCCATTTTAGTTCAAATAAACTGGGAATCTAAAAATACAAGAGATTTCATTCAAAGTCTATGGAAATAAGATAGCTATGGCTTGCCTACATCTCCCTCTGAAAAAGCTTTTTGTCTCTGGAGGGATCATATTGAGATGGTTGTGAGTAATACATTGTGGGAGTTTTTCCTTTAACACAGCTGTTGGTTTAATCATGTGTCAAGGATTTAAAACAACTGTGATTTATCAGATAGGGAAACAGAAACTAGATGTGACACTACTTGCCATATTTTGTAGAGATTGGGATCTGGATTGGTGTCTTTTTTTTACTTGTCGTGAGGAAAAAATACACTTCCTATTTTGTTACCTTCTCTAAAATTAAAAAATAAAAATGGAATTGATGTAGAAGTAGACTTTGCCCATGGTATCATAATTCTGAAATGGTACATGAAACACTAATTAAAATTCTAGTACTAGAAACATGATGAAAACTTTATTTCATGATTATTTGGCTTGTATTAACTGCTCATGTGAACAGGGTTATACATATGTGAAGGTAAGAAGATTCCACTAGACGGCAAACACTTAATGTGGGAGCTGCATGGCACAGATGAAGGACATAATACAAAGTATACAGATTTTAACCTTTTCTCCTTTCTCATTCTTCAGTGGTTCTGTGATCTTTATTTCCAAGGTATGCATAGAAGGAGGACTTCCTCAGTGGATGCAAAGGAAGTATGTTTTATAATTTTCTAAGCCCTTTTCTTTACTGTCACATGTAGCAATCTCTTGATAGTTTAAAAGCAGAAAATGGTTAATCTTTTCAGCAGTGCTAGGTACTTGCTAAGAGAACCCAAGTTCCAAATCCAAAGGCCTTGTCTGAGTGTAATTAAGCTGTAGGTTTGAGTGTCTGTGCTTATCAAAGAATTAGACATAACCTTCTGTTCTTTTGTGAAACCTGAGTAAAGAGGGTGTTTTTAAAATCAATCAGTGCAGTTTTATTGGGAAACTTTAACTCAAATCAGTATAACTTTTGTATTACGTTCAACATTTGTTCATACTGAGTTATGCAATATCCAGTTGCTATTTTTTTTTCTTTTTTACTGTTTATGACAACTTTCCACTTGCTGTTGCATCCATTCTTTCCAAGGTTTTGCTTTTCATCTGCAACCTTATCACACATCACTTGCTCCTTAAGGTATGAGTAAAGTCTACACTCTAGGCTTCCCTTCACCTACATGTATGAAATTAGCAGAATTTCACTATCAGATCATAGAGGGACTTGGTGCTTCCACAGGTAATGGCTAACCTGTCAAATGCCTTGTGCAGATAGATAAAAGAGTTGTTTAAGAAATCTGTGTGACGTGAAGATTGAAAAGAAATAATTTAAAGAAAAGCATTTATTAGTAAAATGACAATAATTATTACTAACTTTGTTTGAAATATATGTTGAGTCAATTCAAGTACAACAGTTTAGATGTCATACAAAATTCACCTGACAAAAATATTCCTTTACTGGCTTTGTAGATTTGTCATCAAGTGTTCTTAAGATGGCCTGTTGACAAGCCAGTTTTTTTAAATCAATTTTTTTTGTACAATTTCTGTACTGCTTAAACTAATCATTCCCTCAGACTAAACTTGATGGTTACTTGAATATAATATGGCAACTGTTTATACATTAAGAAAAAATATTTATGTGTTATGTTAATAGCTATTGATATATTAATGTGATCCTAATTTTCATCCTTGCTGGTCAAAGGCAAAAATCAACTCAGCTCTTCAAAGCTGCAGTTCAGTGAAACACTCAAGCAAGTACTGAACTTTAACCATATATACTGTGCTGGACTACTTGCTAGAGGTACATAGATGCTTAAATGTTCTGCTGAATATAGTAACACTTTGAAGAAATATGGAGTGTTTTGCTCACTGAAGCCCTCACAGATAGTTCATCCACCCACTCGGAATCAAGCATGCACTGCTGTTGCAAAGACCACAGTTATCTTGAGAACCCTTAGATGGACAGTGTTGAGTCTCTGAACATAATTACTAGCCACATGACTCATGGTGGTGAGAGGAAGTCAGACTGGATGTGCAGTAAGGAAAAGCTCTGATTATGATAAACTGGGTTAGAATAAACTCAAAATCACTATAATTTCAGATGTTGTCTTTTGATTATGACACTTTGCTTCCCCATCCTCCCCCCCCACACCCTTTATTGTTGGTCATTATCATACAGGTTGTCATATCTGAAACAGTGTTAGAAGATTAAGTAAATTCCTAATGTTATTTTTACTGTTTTAAAATGTACAATGTGTGAGATATCATGAAAACAAACAGACCACTCCTCATCAGGCTCCTCCAATAGCTCCCTTAAACTCTTCCTTTGTAGTGCATGACAGTGTAAGTCATACATATGGGGGATTAAAACTAGGGGCTCTACCCTATTAAGCTCAATGCCTTAAATTTTGTGCAGGTTATCTGATAATTTAAAAAAAAAAAAAAACTCTACAATAAGATGGCAGAGTCCAAGTGGCATATTACCCTTTATGAGTATCAGTGATCACTGAAGACTTTTCTTCCTCCTGGCATTCCCTGTGATACCAATTATCCAAATGTCCTAATTAGCCTCTCTTATAGCATGTATTAGTCTTTTGATACCATGAAAATGAAGTGCAGGGCATCTGGGCACCTGTTAATATGTGCCACTTTCATGTTGATGATTCCCACCAGTGAGAAATCCTTTCCACTGAGTCAAATTGTTCAGAATCAACCTTGCCATAAGGTGAGCTTTAAGGATAAAACAAAGGGTTGAATAGCTAAAAGACAATTCACTTTACAGCAGAGTTATTGAGTTATACTACTTCACTTTAAAACAAAACTTAACTTTGCCTGTTACCTGTTCCTTAATTGTGTTCTTCTTTTTCCCTTCCATGAGCTAGACTGCCCTAGTCTGTCCTTTCTCATTTTCTGTGGCTGAATACTTGTAATCAGATTATATTATGGAGAAGCAGGAAGGTTTCCTGCCTTCCCTCTTCCCTTTGTTTCTTTCTTCTTCTCTGATTTATTTGATAATAATTTCTACAATATACTCTAATTACCAAACATTTTATTCTGGTTGCGTACATATTTTCCAGTCTCCTGAAGGCATGCTGGTGAAACTAAACAAAAAAAAAATATGAGAAATACTAAAACTAAATGTGTTAACTTCTTCCTAGATTTACAAGAAATATGAAGTCTGAACAATGACATTACTATGGCACTGGTAATCTGAAGAAGTATGCCACACACACAGATATTTCTGCTTTTGTGTTCAAAATTTTACAGATTTTATTCTGTGAAGTCTGTCAAGCCCCTTGAAAGAAGAGTGAATTGCCTAAGATGCTGATCATGTGTGTTGAAAATGGACTAATTACACTAACCTTTAAAGCATATATTTAAGATAAAACTTTTCAATGCAAAACTGTGATAATATGAATCATGTAAATTTTGGTAGGGACTGAAGCTCTAACTTAAATAGAATTATTTTATGTGCTATTCTATAAACCAAATGCCTATTCCCAAATGCTTTCAGATTGCATAAGGAAATCTAGGTTCAGAGCAAAAGAAATGGTTATCACCCCTTCAAGCACTGTGGAAAAAGGATGGCTGTCCTGCCGATACTGATTCCACTTGATTTTTACATGCCGTCACTTTTTTTTGAGAGTTGAACCTTATGAGCATCAGCCAGTCTGTCAAAGGAGGTTAGCATGTGTTCAGCTTTGACCTAAAAACATGGATCTGCTTATTTTACAGGCAGTTAAATGGTGTTCTGGATTATTTACTGTTTTCAGAGCCTGTGCTTGTTCCCTTTGTGAATTTGCCTTTTAATTTCACTAGGAAGATTCACTGGGATTAGATACTCTGTCAAAGTCTTTATTTGTTTTTAAAAATAGTAATTAAAGTTCTCCATCTTTCGTGCTTATCAGATCTTAGCTTATAAAATAAGGCTGGGAATTGAGGTCAGTTGCCACAGTCTTTTGCTTATTGGTGTGACCTGATAAAAATGTGTTTTCTTAAAAACGCGGCTTGCCCTTTTTGTTTCTTTTCCCCGTAGATGTTGCATTTTTGTATGGTTGAAGCAGATTTCTTTCTGACTCAATTTTTTTTTTCCTTACACGTGAAATACTTTGAATCCATTATAGAACAGTCCGTATCCTACCAGAGGAGCTGAAAATTAAAAGTCTTTCATGCTAAGGTTAGGTAGTGTTTTGCTTCTACCTTTTTACCTCAGTGGATTCAGATTTTTCCAGTATTATACTGTTCTGTCAAGTAGAGATAAAAAATAATAATTCTCTCTATTTGAAAAAGTGTGTAGTTCAGCTGTCACCATATTGACAAGCTTACAGTTTGGCTGTATATTTTGTTGGCTCCTAGTTCTGTAGCATTGGAGAGCAGATGTTCCTGCTGTAATCTGATAGTAATTTTTACTCCATTTTCTAATTTCTAGTCAAGGAGAGATGATCTGATGAGGCCAAGGCCTCTGTCAAACCTCCACCTGACTCTACCTGAAGCTGATCCCTTGACCTGAAAGAAAGAACAAACAGTTCTGCAGTAAAATTGTTTCATTTTGTGCTGTACTTTAGTTATGTTTAGATGAATACAGAGCACCAATAGAATCATTTTAGATAGTGTTTTTTGTCCTTGCTAAACTTTGTCTGTGGTTGGAACATAATTCTGTAACAGATATAAACACACACTTTTTTAAAGAGAAAATAGGAATAGAGGCTTGTTGGCAATAAAAAATTATGGTACACGGAAAATGTTTGTAATAAGAATTCAGTTGTAGAGGGTAATAAATGAGGAAGGTGGAGCTCTGGAGGAAAAGGTACCAATACCAAACTTGGTTGCAGAACAGGATAATTTAATAATTTGTCATGACAAAAGTTTTTTGCATATATCAGTAGACATACAATTGGAAATAGAGACTGATTTATCACTGAGATACCATTAGCTAATGGTTGTTGCTTCTATTTTATGTTTCTATTCTAAAATTCTATTTTATGTTGTTGTTTGTTTCTTAACTGCCTCAGATTGTGGTAGATATTAAAAAATGCTCTGTGCATAGGCCTTTCTAATGCTGTAAACCTGTAACCACTCTCTGCAGTCGGTTGGTTAAACATCAGCACAGGCACAAGGACCAGATGGCATTGTATTTCTAGGGCTAAGAGCAAAGAAGTCAACAGACTTGTTCATATTAATCTATGCTCTTTTGCAATTGCTTTAGTTATTCATTATTTTAATTATTGTACAGAAGTTGTAATTTGTGTTCTTATTAGTGCTTTTAAAGAACTTGTGAATAAATGTATTGTAAATAGATGTTAGTTTCATTGTCTGTACCAATACTTTTATGATAGATTTTTGTGGCAATCCTGCCTTCTTACTGAGATGTTTAGATACTGTACTAAATATTCAGTGAAAAATAAGAGACTATTATAAGCAATTTTGTTATGTCTGTTATAACTGTGTCCTTACTTTACCTCTGGTTTTCAGGGCACAATGACTACATGTGTCCTGCTACTAACCAGTGCACCATTGACAAGAATAGAAGGAAGAGTTGCCAAGCCTGCCGACTAAGAAAATGCTATGAAGTGGGAATGATGAAAGGTGGTATGTACACAGCAATGAACATATCCTCAGCATTGGTGTCTGCCTTCCTGTCTTTTAACCTCATTGGGCAGCTGATATGGCTCCTAGAGCAGGAAGCAACTAATTTGATTGAGCTGAAGTGTATTAAATCAAAGAGCAATTGAATAATTAAAATAGCCTCCCAGATACTATGCTATTAATCTTTCAAATTCTGAGCAATTACTAAGTTTCAGTATGGAGGAAGCTAGATAAAATCTTGATGTAATGTCTCTGGTTAATTTTAAACACAGGTTCTAAGCTTTTTTTTCTGAGATTTTTCTCACAGAAGGTCACTCAATGCACCATGAAAAAGTTCATGTATATATATAATTTTAGATTGAGTAGACACAACTGAAGTATGGTATTGGGGCTTCATTCAGAAAAAATGCAGGCTTCAAGTAGCTCTTGAGCTATGCTGTGGGAACATTTATGAGTTTCTGTGGAAATTTTACCTTTTTTTCTTTTGTCCTGGTGTTCTTTCATCTTTTAAAAACTTATTTCAGTACTGAAGAGCTATTTTCTTTCCCTCTTCTTATGTTTGCAAGTGTTTCCTTCTCTATCTGTTACTGTGCTGCTTTGAGAGACTGTCAGAACCTCTGCTGATCTAGTCAGCATCTGAGGCAGAATTTGTAGCTGTTACATTTTGCCCAAATGCTTCACTCTCTCCTTTTGAATAAGACAAATTTTTACAGGGAAAAGAAAAAAAATTGGCAAATTTGCCATCCTCTCAGAGAAGAACCTTGCTGATTTTTGTCTTTAAAGGGGGAGAGCTGTGCTTCCTTGCTGAATGCTATACTTGTTCATGCTAAAAGCCTAGAGAGTTCTCAAAGTTATTCTCAAAAGCAGAGGTGAATTGATGTCTGATGCAACCATTGGAAGGGCTCCAGATTTTCTAGTTTTCCATGTAATTATCTTTTAGTGAAATATTATGTTAAAAATAGAAAGTAGTGAATGAAGGAAAATGGACTAACAACATGAAACTATTTGGGTTTGCCTGAGGAGAACCTTTATGATATTTATTAGACATACTGTTCTGTACTCAGCCAAATAACTGTGTAGCTGGGGCTTGATAAATATATGAGGAAATGCACATTTTTAAGATGTAATTTGTGGGCTGAAAGCAGGTACTCAAGCAGCATTTGAAGCAAAGTTTTGTGAGTTTAGAGCAGCCTCCTGGAAAAGAAGATGGAATTGAAACTAGACTTTTAAATGAAATTTTTTTTCTTCTCCTTGCAAATGCAAAGTGGATTGTTGCTATTCAGTTGCCCCAAAATAAAATATTCCACTGTTATACCCCAAAAATAAGAAAGAGAGACCATTGTTCTGAGCACTTTTGCCAAAAATACGTGGTCTTCCTATTCTACTTCACAGAATGACTTGGGCTGGAAGGAACTCTCATCGGGCCACCTGTTCAAAGCAGGTTCAACACTGAATTTAGACAAGGGTGTTTTAAGACCTTTTACTATCAAGTGGAAAAGGGTTTTATACTTATTATATGCTATAGCTAGTTATGTAAAAAAAATTGTAATATTGCAGAACTTTTGATGTTTTACTCTTGAATATTTTTTTGAGATTGTAAAGCTAATTATATCTATATTTTTTTACATGTGCTTTTTGATCTTTGCATACTTAAAATGCCTAATTAGGAGTTACTTTATTTGCGATATTACTTGGGAATAGATACAGCAATGAGACAGTCCCTGTTTAAATAATAAATAAATGCCGATTAATTTGAAATGAAGTCTAGGATCCTTGCAGTGTCTCTACCTCTGTCACTTGTTCATACTATAGGTACCTCAGCATGTCACTCTGGATTCTCTGGTTTTGAGCGAGCATATGGAGGTCAGAACTGCTGGTGTCTTCTCCTTACTGAGCTTGCGAAATTCCTAGAGTACTAGAGCTTCTGGTTCTTCACTTGGTTAGACATTGAAAGTTCAGTTCTAGCTCTCTCAGTCCTAATACATCAGGCCAAATAGCTTCAATAGCCTAATTAATTTATCCTGTTTCTAAAACATAACACTTACAATTTCTCACTGTCTTCAAGAATTATACTAATGGACTCATACTCCTAAAACTACTTAGTTTTTCCAAATCATGATTGATGTATGGTTCCTGTAGAGGCTCTATTGTGACTCTGAAATGTTTATGGCTTCACTGTAAATATTGCCTAGAAATGAGGCTGTTGCCATATTTATTGTAGCCAAAACCCAGTATGATTTGTGTAGGAGTGTCAGCACTGAAAGGGATTAAATTGAACGATGGATTAATTGAACCTCTCTTGCTTATTTTCTACATGTCCTCCTTTGCTCTTTAAGACGTGCTACGAATGCCAAAGATGGAATACTAAAATACAAATTAGGATGGATCATGTCTTGCACCTTCATCTGTAATTAGTAGATTATTGGTTCTCAAACTGTGAGTTGTGAATAGTCATTAGAGACTCTACATTAAATTTGCCTGCTTGTTAACAGCATTTTTTGTCACCGAGTCTTTTACATGGAAGACCAGCTTTATGATCTGCATTGTAGCTGATAGGAATACTGTGGCAGTGTGATCTGTAATGTGATGTAGTCACTGAGTGAACCAGTGGCAGAGCCGGGTGCTGGACTAGAATATCTTGAATGCAAGCGCTGGGCCCTGCATCTGTCCACTGCAGCTTCTCTCTCCCTCTTTATTTTAATAGAAGGTAGTTCTGATTATAGAGGAGAAGAAAGTTTCGATCTGGAAAAGAACAAGAGACAGTTTTTTGAAAAAAAAAAAAGCACACCCATCTAAACATCAACGACATCAAAGCAGAAAAGATTGTAACATCCAGTTGCACAGACTAAAACCAAATCTGTTGTTACTTATACTACTGAGGGTCTAGATATCTTTGTCAGGAACCAGGCTGCTAAGCAGTGTCACATGAACAGGCCTGCTCAAAGGTTAGACATTAAATTCTAATTAATTTTTTTTTAAAAATTCAGTCAATATTTCTTATTTAAAGTAATTGTCAAGACACCTGGACTTTCAGCATTTTTACATTTTTTTTTTTTTCTAAAAGAGAGATAGATATGAAATAAAGGGGGTGACTGTCTGAATCATATTCAAAATAAGTAATTTATTAAGCTCATAAAATTTGAATTTGGAAAGTGGCATTACTTTCCTGTGACCAAATGTATTTTTTGTGGAAAGAACCAAGCAAAAAAGCTCTCAAAATGACCTTGGATGGACCATCAGGTCAAAATACATTACAATATTAGGGCCTACATTGCAGTCATAGCATCAGCAACCTCCATTTGTTAGAAATCTATCAAGAATGTAATTATATTCCTGACTTCTACTTAGGTACACCAGCTACAGTGACCTTACGTTTTAGAGGAAGCTATGGGATTTTATTTTATTTCCAATGAAGCATTAGAAAACTATTGAATTCAGCAGAGGTGCACCTAATGACATCTATTTGCAAAGCAAAATTACTTTAAAAGGTTACTAGGAGACACCAGCCTTGCTTGCATCCACTGTTTAGGCTCTGAAGCCAGTTGTGCTTGTATGAGACTTAGGTTTGTGTCCATAAGGGAACTGTTGGCTTGTTCTAACCATTTTCAGTTTGCAATTACTTTTGCCAGCGGCAGCAATGAAACAAAAGTGAGCCTGGACTGAGTCACAGAACTCTTCTCCAGCAGTTTAGGCAATCCCTCCTTTATTTGATTATTTAAGAGAGGCTTTCGGACATCTAGTCTCTTCAACATTCATTTGGGTTTCAGAAAGGTTTTCCTAAGGAATACAAAGGGTATAGAAAAATCTGTTTTCTTCTGTTGTGAACACTGGTGGCTGCCCAGAGAGGTGGTGGAGGCCCCATCCCTGGAGACATTCCAGGTCAGGATTGATGGAGCTCTGAGCAAGCTGATCTAGTTGGGGATGTCCCTGCTTACAGCAGGGGGGTTGGACTAGATGACCTTTTGAGGTCCCTTCCAACTCAAAGCATTCTATGATTCTATGTTCTCTGTGTGCTCCTTTAGTACTCTGATCATCGGCTGGCCTATAGACTCTGGCCTTCCCAAGGATATCTTCTCATCTATAAACTCACTTTTCACATACGTTTAGTCTTCTATTCTCAAGTAGAGTTTGTTTTACAAGACACAAGATATTCTTTCTCTCTATCACTTTTCAACATATTTCTGATGAGGTAGATCAGTCTTGAAGAGTAACAAAATTATTTAGAGGAGAAGGTGTGTCCAAGCACTTTTGAAATACTCCTTTGACAAACTGACAGAATTATAGGCTGTTAATGCTACAAGGCTGTGCATGTATGTAGAACTGTCAAATGTCTCTTACAAGCTGGGATCTGCTGATGAGGAGCAGAACTGTGGGCAAAAAGCCTCAGGTTCAAAGGTTACTCCAAACTGGGATGTTAGCTGGTAAACCATTTACAGATCACTGTTTCCAAAGACAGTCATAGATCCATCTTTCTGTTGTGCTCTTAGGGGGAAAAAAAAAAAAAAGTTATTCCTTTTCCTTC
Organism: Merops nubicus; assembly: GCF_000691845.1. NCBI lineage: Eukaryota > Metazoa > Chordata > Aves > Coraciiformes > Meropidae > Merops > Merops nubicus. The sequence continues at coordinate 14,423 of NW_008628896.1, forward strand.
TTACCAAGATTTCTTTTCCCCTCAAAGTGTGGCCACAAACTGTTGATTGCTACAGGCGGTTTCCGCAAAGTTCTCATGCCATCCTCACATTCATTATTCCCACTCCGACTTTTTTCCTCCAAATTATTTAAGAGCGAAAAGTCTTCATTTTGTAATCCTATTTAACATAGGTGTTGCAGTCTTTCCCTGTGTATAAGGTTGTCCTGTCCCATAATGTGACTGCCAGCCCGGTTCTGAACCTGTTCCTCCTAAGAGCTGCAGCAGCTGTGTTGCTGAAATGGAAAGGAAGCAATAAAAAGAAAAGGCTGCAAATAGGGAAGAAAATCTTCAAAGTTAAAAACTGATTTCTTCCACGGGTTAAAAGTTATTTATTTTGCACAACAGTTCTAGTAAGACACAAAACAACACTGATATGAACAAGAAGCTATTGATTATATGCTTGCTACCTAGAAACTGAACTCTGGTTCACCTGTTCTGGCACTTAGCTTCCATTTGTATTTTGATTTGTGAAGTTTCCAGATCTATTTTGTTTCCACGAATTTAAGTGCTTGAAATGCCATCTGTATTTCTGTCAAATATAAAGTGGAGGTTAACTTGTAGAGCACTGACTACTACAAGGTTTCACAGGATGCAACCCATATACCATTAGCATACGGTATACAAAGCTCAAAGTTCTGTGGCAGTGACTTCTGAACAGTCATTGATTCTTGTGCCTATGGGGCAATAACTGGTGCCATTATCACCACCTGAGTGAACTGAATGTGAGAACTGTAGGATCATAGAATGATTTGGGTTGGAAGAGACTTTTAAGATCATCTTATTCCAACCCCCTTGTCATGGGCAGGGACACCTTCCACTGGACCAACCTCAAAGCTTCATCCAGCTTGGCTTTGAACACTTCCAGGGAAAGGGCATCTACAACTTCTCTGGTCAATCTGTTCTAGTGCCTCATCATCCTTATAGTGAAGAGTTTTTTCCTTCTATCCAAATCTAGCCTCTTTCAGCTCCAAGTCATTACTCCTTGTACTATCACTATATGCCCTTGTAAGACTCTTTCCAGCTTTCTTTCAGGCCCCCTTTAGGTACTGGAAAGCTACTATAAGGTCTCTTCAGAGTCTTCTCTTCACCAGAATGAACCACCCAAACTCTCTCAGCCTGTCTTCACAGGGGAGGTGTTCTAACCCCCCGATGATCTTTGTGGCCCTCCTCTGGACTCAATCCAACAGGTCTGTGTCCTTCCTATGTTTGGGACACCAGAGCTGCATACAGTACTCCAGGTGGGGTCTCATGAGAGCAGAGTAGAGTGGGACACTCACCTCCCTCAACCTGCTGGTCATGCTTCTTTTGACATAGCCGAGGATTTGGTTTGATATGTTGTCTCTGCAAGTGTATGAAGTGATGAAAAAGTATGTAGACAGCGATTAGAATCACTTCCCTATCAAGTAATTAAGTCCTGGTTATTAAATATGTTAAATATGTCCTAGTTATTAAAGAAATCCTAGAAGCATTAAATAATCCCTTTCCTCACATGAATCGTCTTTCCCTCAGGTCTCCATCAATTCTCTTTCTAGCTCTTTCAGTTTTTCTTTCTGTTGGTTCTGCTTTTCCTGTGAATTCTTATGTGGTCCAGCCCTATCTTCAGAGGCTGGAAGAAGAAGCAGCAGAGCAATTCCTTGGAAGCTGAGTGTTAAAATAAAGAAGGGTAGCAAAGAAGAATATTTCGTCTTCCTCATTCTCCTGGACATTTCAGCTCCTGAGTTGGAGAGAGCTTTCACCAGTCACCTTTATTTTCCCAAATATTCTGTCAGGAGGCACACCAAAATCTTACTTAATTACACACATAGAAAGCATATGTAATAACAGATAAAATTCTTTGTTTATAAACTGTGAAAAAAAAGCCTTCTTTTTCCAATAGACATTATATAGCAGTTTCTAGGATAAAATAGTGTCTTATCCCACTGTAAGGACCTGGGATTCTGAAGTCAAATGTACTGTGACTTCTGTTTGCCGAGCGTGTGCTTCCTGCACCTGTCTTGGAGAGATTGCTGTTGGCAGGGAGTTAAAAAAAAATATTGCTCCACATGTAAAGTGACGCTTTATAAAACTGCATTTGAGATTGAAAATCTTGGCTGCTGTAACTTTAAAACTCAAGTGGTAATTGTTTTAGAGCTTTTCCAAGAAACATACTGCTTCCATTTTTGCTACAATATTGTTTTTCACACGTGGAAGTTCAAGTTTCCTTATTGACTGAATTCTGGAATCAAAATGAATGCATTTATGTAATTAAAATATCTTACAGGATCATTGCACTTTTGGCAATGAAACTGTAGCTTGATAGTCTTGTCTACTTTGGAATTAGTGCCTGATCATCACTATTATCTCTTTTCAATGGAGAGAAAATTCAATTAATCTGAAGGAGATTTGGAGGCACTTGCATTTTTCAGAGACATACTCATATTTGGTCCAGTAAAATGAATAAGAAAATCACTATGTGTCTTGTCTGTCTAGTGGTTAGGTGATTAGTTAGTAGTTATTTTTATAAATCTCTGATGAATATGATATTTATACAGATTCAGAGATCTTTCTGTCTGTGATAATAAAGGCTGCTGATGTAATGCAGAAGGAATACTGTCTTACTGTACTGACTCTTACTGACTTTTTTTAGATCTGGTCTCTACAAAATCCCTTGTAGACTTACTGTGGTTCTTTTTTGTGTTTTATTTTTTGTTTTGTTTTGTTTTGTTTTTAATTCTGAAATAAAATTGTAACATTAAGTTTGTGCGGAACATCTCCTCTAAACTAGTTATGTTTAGCTTTGCTCAGTGCACCACTTTATTTTCAAAGTGAAGAAAAGCCAATGGGAAACTTGTAGACAAATTAAAAACAAAACCGTTGTTTTTATTTAGAATCTATTAGGCTTTTAAGCAGCTAAATGTGCTTACAGTTGCTATCTTCCCTCTTTTACATCAATTTCCCATCACATCCTTGTTTTGCTTAACAAGGCAGTCCTGGAATAAATGAAAAACAAAACTAAACAAAATCCTCTCTGATCTTCCAGTAATCTATGCCTTGGAGACGTAAGCCAAAGGTGCCTTATTTGTGTTTATTAAACCTGAATGGATTCTTTTCTCTATCAAATTTGACCTACGGCCTTCTAATATATATACCAACTTTCACTACATTCACACTTTCAGTTTTATTGCTGCATGGTGAGAAAGAGAACTTCTTCTTGTCTTTCCAAGACCTTGTGTGGGGTAGTTTCATTTCAAACCATCTTGTATTAGAAGAGAAATGTCAGTGTTCTTAAACTTATTCACTCCTAATTTTGTAGTCTTATATCTGGCTTAAAGGCCAAACAGACCTACTCAGTTTAGCTGCTTTTTGCACCAAACATGTTTCACTTAGGATTAGTATACTTTTTTTTTTTTTTTTTTTTTTTTTTTTACAGTATCACAGAAGAATGTTGGGGGTTGGAAGGGACCTCTGGAAGATCATAGAGTCTACCCCCCCCCCACCAGAGCAGGACCATCTAGTCTAGGGGAGGTCACAAAGAAACTCATCCAGATGGGTCTTAAAAGTCTCTGAGGTAGGAGACTCCACAACCTCCCTGGGGAGCCTGTTCCAGTGCTCTGGAACCCTTACAGTAAAGAAGTTCTTCCCCATGTTGAGGTGGAACTTCCTGTGCTCCAGCTTGTATCCATTGCCCCTTATCCTGTCGCAGGGCATAAATGAAAACAGGTTGCCCTTTTCTTCTTGACACCCAGCCCTCACATATTTATACACATTAATTAGATCCCCCCTAAGTCTTCTCCTCTCCATACTAAAAAGCCCGAGGTCTCTCAGCCTCTCCTCATATGGCAGGGGTTCCAGTCCCCTCTCGAGCAGATCTCTGTCCATCTTGAAATGGGGAGCCCAGAACTGGACATAATACTCTAGCTGAGGTCTCACCAGGGCAGAGTAGAGGGGGAGGAGGACCTCCCTTGTTCTGCTAGACACACTTTTCTTTAAATTTCCTTTTCTTTTATTTCTCTTTTTAAAATGGGAAGAACAGAACTGCACAGTGTTCACTGCATGCAACTCATGAGTTAATAAAAACCTTGATTTATGAAAATGGTCTGTCCTCCCTTCCTCCCCTAGTGATTTCTAGCTTTCTATTTACTTTCTAAACTAACTTATCTGGTGTTTTTATAGTATTATTCTAAACCCAAGATCTTGTTTCTGAATTATGTCAGTTCTGAGTCTATCTATTTATGAGTATGTTGAACAGTACAGGCCTCAAGGATTCTTTTAACTCTTCAAAAGGAAATTGCTAGATGAGCAGCTATGGAATTTGGGATATGCGACAGTCAAAAATGCTTTGTGTGTGTGAACCATGTGGCTTTGTTATTGTGATTATGTCTGAATATTTTACAGGGAAATTTTAATTCAAAAACATTGCATTGATATAAAGTATACAACAAAAATACCTGTTACAAATAAAGCAGGAATTCCATTGAGTATTCCAATGAAGTAAGCTAGCAATGAGAATAACTCTAGGATGATGTTTTGCCAAAATAAGTCTTGCATTTTTTCTTAAGAGTAAGAATTTCTCTCTCTTCTCCTAAACAGAAACAGCTGAATGCTAGGAAAAATTAGTATTGCTGAATGAAAAATGGGAGCAACAATGCTCCGGAGATTTTTGCTTGCAACTAGTTTAATGAATTGGAGAATGTAGACAGGTTAAGTAGTAGGACTGATAAGGATTTATTGAACTCTCTATCTGGAAAGATTAACAGAATAGAATCGAATCAGGAGGCCTACTAGATTTTGAATTAATTAGACTTAAAGTTAATCTTTGAGTACTAATTCTGTAAAAATATCACCATATTCAAAGAAAGAGGCAAACAGATCTAAAGATCCTCTCTGAGACTGGGAAAGGACACCTGCTGATATGATCCAACGTTTATATGAAGGAATATTGGATGTGAGATGAAGATGCTACTAACAAGGACTAGGAATCTAAAGGTTTAAATTCTTGTGGTTTGAAAAAAGTTGAGCAAAGGCTGTCTCCTACACCCCCTTTCATCAGAAGGACTTGCACTTATTGTTTGCAAGTGCCAGCAGTTCTCAAAACTTGTTTTATTTTGTTTTTAAATTGCTCTCTCTTCTCTGTTATTCAAATGGTTTTCAGATACTTCTTTTGATTTTCAAACTGGGACTAGTACTGCTTTCCTATATTGCATGAAAACTTTGGAATAAGCCCCATCATAAGTTGCCTTCTCCTCATAATTCAATTCCTTGTGTGCTTTCCTTATTACTTGCTTGTCCCTTACCCATATTTGATGATTGATTGAAGTTTTTTTAGCTCAGCCTCAAAATGCCTGTGCCTCCTCCGCTCAGAGCCAGACTTAATCTTCCCTTTATGGCTGGAGTCCACGTGGACTTTATCATTATACTTTTTTTGTAACTTTTCCACAAAGGGAGACTGTGTTCCACTGTAAGGTCTTATGTTGTTCTAATTGGTATGGCTGACTTGATAATATCTCCATGTTCAGGGTCACACGGCATTAAGCACATTGCAGAAATGTGCAGTCATGGCAAAGATGATTTCTGTTGCAGCTATTACAGCCTTTTGACTGTAGGTATCCCACATTAGATTCTGAGGTTGCAATTATCTTTCCTTCTCTTCTATTTATCTGCTTATCTGGCGTTCTTTGTTGCTGTATAAGCTCATCTTATAATGGTAACTTTTTTGCATGTTTTTTATGTAATTGTAAAGATCGCAGGTGCAGTAATAGGATAATGTTTAATTAAAATAATCAGTGACTTGAGCAAAACTTCTCTGGATAGTTTTTCAGCGCTGTCTCTGTGATTCATCTGGTCAACCCAGATCCCTAAGTTATCACTTATCATTTGTAAAGTTATTGTCTGCTAGAGTTAGGAAGATACTTTGAAGTTTGAGCTGTGAAGAAATATTTATTTACTACCAATTACTGACCTCCTTTTGTGGGGCTAAGGGAGCTATACAGTGTCACTAGTCTAGTGTCCTCTGTAAGCCAAACTGATCAGAATCCTAGGAAGGAAGGCACTGTTCCTGACACTACACTTTAAAAAAATTTTTCTCTCCAACTGCTGATGTAAGATTCCATATATAGGAAGGAGCCTTCAGAAGATAAACCAAGAGTTAACTCTACTTGGGTCTATCAACAGCAGCTTCTGAGTGGCTGAAGCCATGTCATACAGATGTTCAAGGAAAGGTGTTTATTTTGTTCTTGTGTGTCTCCAGGAATCCGGAAAGATCGCAGAGGTGGGCGAATGATGAAACAAAAACGTCAAAGAGAGGAGCAGGATTCCAGGAATGGAGAGGCTTCATCTACAGAGCTGAGAACTCCCACCCTTTGGACAAGTCCACTGGTGGTTAAACATAACAAGAAGAACAGTCCAGCCCTGTCCCTGACAGCAGAACAGATGGTCAGTGCCTTACTGGAAGCTGAGCCACCCATAGTTTATTCTGAATATGACCCAAATAGACCATTCAACGAAGCCTCTATGATGACCCTGTTGACCAACCTTGCAGACAGAGAATTAGTGCATATGATCAACTGGGCAAAGAGAGTTCCAGGTAAGGAAAAAAAAGCCCCAGTAGACTATAAAAGCCTCTACATAACAAACCAATAGAGAAAAAGGCATATCAGTTTTCATGCAGCATATTCTAATTTCAGACAAATTGTTCATTTATGTATAAATACATAACAATTAATTTACTCTGATTGATAAAAAACATAGCTTTTTTTTATATATAAGTAACTTTCAAAGAAAGATTTATTCAAGAAAAGATATTGAACATCTGGACAACTTTTTGATTGCAGATCTTTTCTTTTTTTTTGATAAAACCTAGAAAAACTAAAGATAAAATTAGTTTCTTAAAAGCCAGATCTGATCAATTTGATCTAATCAAATTATATTGATTATTTAGATCCCTTTTGAGAAAACGGTTACTTCTTTGTCTGTAATGTAACCCATAAATTTATCATCACTATGGAGCCCAGAAGTACTAGTATTATTTATTTAATTGACAGTTCATCTTTTTCACCATAAATTACAGATTTTCCACAAGTTTAGGATGTGAAAAACAACCAGAATAGCATTTTTTGTATTTTTTTTTTTTTTTTCTACTGGAAGTAGATGTTTTTATCTTTGTCATTTTTCTGCATTATGGTTGATGAGCTATGACCTTTCTTTTCTGGAAGGTGATTACAGAATTGTGGGAAGTATGTAACAATTTTGGCTGACTGTAAGTTACACGTTGATTCATGTGGTTTAATTAGTTTGTATTAACGAAATGAGAGAACAGTTTTGGAATCAAATTTCATCACCTTTAAAAATTTCAATCTAAGAGACTGATTTTCAAAAGTTAACATTTAAATGTTTATTAGAAATTTATTGCACATGCTGTACTTCTAGCTTTGTGAAAATACCGATGTACATGGGAATTTATACTTTATAATTCACAGGGATTCTGATCTCTTAAATTTTTACTGTACGCATTTGTTTCATTAAAATTATGTAGCTGCTTTATGAAGGGATGTTGGAGAACACTAGCATAGCTCTTATATGGTGCATTACCTGAACAACATTACACACGGGTTATGCCATTTTTACGTTTTCCTTCATTTAAACTTGGCAAGACTCTTCCTGGTAAATCAATAACCCATAAAATCTGAGTCTTTTCCAGTCCTCATGAGTTCCCTTTTTACCACTTTTCTCATGTCACTTTGTGGGCTCAAGCTATGATCAATGAGAACCTGTGTGTGTTTCATTTCTCATCGTATCTCATAGGAAATCACCTGAGAATTCTATTCTTGACAAAGTCACAGTGGTTAAGACCTGATCCACAGTCTATTCAAGTCAAGGGCAGGTTCTCCTGTTTATTTAGATATGATCTGGATCATGCCTTTACAAAATGCTTTTGAAAAATGGACATGTGACCATCGTGTTAAAGCTATTCACTGTCAAACCAGGGAAACTTAGATGACTTTACTAATGATTTTCAAGATATAATTAGTCTACACTTGTTAAAATCCTACATTCAACAAGAATATACCACATTCTAAATCCATTAGGTTGTCCAATTGGAAACATTTGTGTTCTGTGCCATTTAATTTTGATTGTTAATGTAATTAATGAAAATTTATTTAGGTGCAAAGCAGCACCGTTAGGGGACTCAGGCCTGTTTTATATTCAGACATCTAAAACTGTTTGTCACAGGATGATTACAGCTGGTAAATGTAAAAAAAACTTCCTGGTTTACCAAATACAACCTTTATTTCCAAAGCAGGTTTCTGAAATTGGAAAATCAAATGTATAAGGTTGTCAACTATTTTGTGTGTATCCAGTGTATTTTACATTTAAACAAATGTGCCTGTTAATTGCCAGAATAGCTCCTAATGAGAAACTAAGCCAAGTGACTCTTGTGTATATGCATTACTAAGTGCTTTAACAGGAGAGGTTTGATACAAAACTCATAAACTTTGGTTAAGGAAACCAAAAAATCCCTGCCAAGCAATAGTTTGATCTTCTAGGCACTGTACAAACAATCATTCCAAAGGCAAGTCCTAAAGTAGGAGAGAATATGAATAGTTTGGGGATTCTGAAAGGGCTGGACACCTAGCTAGTTCTTGGTGTTGTGGCTTGAAGGATGCATGACAAAAAGTAGAAATTAAAATATTTTAGAAAGTTGATTTAAAAGAATACAGGCCAAATTGTTTATCTGCATCTAAAATTAAGTCCTCTGAGAGTGGGAATTTTGGCGGTAGGTGCTTAAAGGTTTTTTTTTTTTTCCTTTTTTTTCATTTGGTCCCTATAAAATGTTGAATGTTCTTAGTTGCTGATATTAAATCTTAGAAGTGTTACTCACCTTTCAAAGACAGGACCCTTGCTTGGACAGTTTGCCTAAGTTACCTTCTGCTGGATTGTTCTGGCAATAAATGTACTCTAAGAGATGTGTCTGGCCATATTTTCATCTCCACGGTATGTTGCCTTTGAATACACCATTATTACTAGGAACAATGCTTAATTATAGTGAGGTTTTGTATACTTTGTGAAGTTAATAACTTGCTATCTGTTAGGTGAAGGTATTTCCTACAACAACACTTTGGGATTCCACTCATTTTCTCAGTTAATTTACTAAGATTTCAAGCTTCAGAATCAAAGGTAAAAACATCTTTTCCTAAAAAGTGAATGCACTTTTAACCAGTAGAAAAAAGCAGTTGCAGGAAACAGCCTCTTCTGTGCACACTTCTCAAGCCTTTGAAGCATTGTACAAGTTCATTTAGCTAAATGCAGGCACATAGCTAACAGAAAATCAAGGTTCAAGCTCAATATGAGAGTCTGGGTTGAAAAGCATATTTGTGGAGGAGGGCAGAAATTGATAGTAGCAGACCAAAAATGCAATGAAGATAGAGCTTAAAAATCAGCGTAAGGACTTTTGGGCACATGTTTGGAGTTTAATTTGCTCTGTAGACTTTAAAGAAGTGTGCCAAAGCAACTAGGAAAGACATTGTTTTGGTCAGCTAGTCTTTCTGATGACGTAAATAGCTGGGCATGGAAGAAGAAACAGCTAATTAGACGATGTACTGGATAGAAGTGAACTTATTCTACAAAAAGAGTAATGAAAATTAATTTATAATGGACTATATAGTATAATCTAGGCAGAGACGTGTTATAAAAACATGCTGAGGACAGTCTCCAAAATGAGGTGCAAATATCTGCAGACACACCCTTGGTTGGGAAGATGAGAAGTGGTCTCAATCGTTTATTGTAACTTGTTAAACATTAGTTCAAACTTGCTTAAATTGACTCTGCGATCTTGGTGGTGTTAACAAATTGCTGGGGAAAGGAGAACATGTGGCAGCTTCTTGTGCATAACCTTAACAAATGATTTTCAGTATTTAAGTATAACATGATTGTTAACTGAGGTCATAACAAAGTTCTCCCATGACAATGCAATTCATAATATGCCAAGTGCATTAAAGCTTGTTTTAATATTCCTTTGAAACCTTGGCCACTGGTACAAGTGGGTTTGCCAGAATACATGAACCCAAATCTTGCACGGTGTCCTATGACATATGCAAAAATTTCAGGATGCCCCACAGGACCTGCTCTTCACATGGTCTAATGGGGATTTTGGCTTAAGTTCCCCCGGATGACCTCTGTAAGACACCACAAGTGCCTTCTCATTACACCAGCCAGCTGGAGTAGCAAGCAGCTGCACATAAGGCCAGTGCAAACAGATTGTGATGGGCTAGACTTTATATACACATATAAACCGAGGCTTTTACCATTTAATTGGGACAAATCGCTAAAAATTGCATGTAGGCAAGGTATCAGCGCAGGTGAATGAATGTTCTGCTCATTTCTGAATCAAATATTCCTGAAAAATGCAGCTTTCTATTTCCTTCTCAGTTTATACAACATCTTGGAGATACCGTACCACCTTCAGTCTCACAGAATGAGATTTTTTTTTGTTTAGTGAATCTTCATCATGATCTTTAATGGAATGAGCAAAACAATTACTTTGCTTTTCTACAGAAATGCTGGTATGTCAAAGGAATTAACTTACTGTTTTTCATTATTTACTTACTGTGTATATAATTTAATACCTATATATCTAGTACTGTATTCTCTAAAGGAAGTTGATATTTTCAATGTAATCATCAATAAATTTTTTTTGTCCAGAAGCTCTTGAGATGGTAAGAGATATTATGAGCTTTTACAGTGAGCTCATGGTAAAGAGTGTAGCTTTAAGGAAATTTTGTTGGAAGAGTGAAATTTTTGGCACTGCTGCTGCAATCTTGTATAACTATTTACTACAAGTACAGTAGCTGTACAACTTAATAGCCCTAAAATGGTACGCTGGGTATACAAGCTTTGAAGTTGTAAGATGATTCACGGCGCTGTACTTATTTTATGGCTTCATGAACCGAGGAGATAAACATTTTGGCACTGTGGGTTTTTTTATTATTATTTCAAAAGTGGCTATTTTCTTAAGATATTGTTTTCCTATTTGACCTTCTAAACTGCTGTGTTTGTTGTAAAGGGAACAGTGTGTTAAGAGGCCAACAATAGCCACAATTTTACACTGCACTTCAGTGACACCAAACCTTGGAGAAAAAAAAAAAAAGGCTTGCAGTGGAAGGAAAGAAGTCTTATACAAGAGTGTTGTGTGTTAATAACCCTTCAGGTGCAGGACAGTTTACAGAGCTTCTATCCAGAGTGATCCTCCTGACAATAATTTACATTTAGCTTAAAAAAAAAGTGTGGCTTGCAATTCCTGTAATAATATTTGATAAACCTTCCAGAATATCTGCTTTATAGTCTTTTCTCTTTTGACTAATGGGATTACTGTGGAAATTTGTAAAACATTATTTAAAACCTCACCCCTCTGCCTCTGTTTCATCTGTTGAAGTGATACTCTAACTTTTCCTTTGACTGCATAGAGGAAAAAGGGAGGAAGCAAATAGACCTGTAAGCAAAAGAGAAATTATAACAAGCCTCTAGACCTTACTTTATGGAGGCTTTTTACTAATATAACTCCTGTGAAGTTTCAGAATAAGAAATAAGATACAATCTTTATAGTGGAATAAGGTAATCACTTATTTCGAACATCAGACTGAGAGGTATCATGCAATAGCGTGATTAGACAGGGCAGCAGAGTTAAAATTGTTGAACATGAAACAAAAACTTTCCATCTCTGTGTTTTCTTAGTCTGGGAAGCGTCTCTAGGATTTTATGTCGATATTGTGTAAAACCAGACAAATCCTCCTTTTCCATCCTGCTCCCCCCATTTCTGGATGTAGCATGAGACAAATCCATTCTTGCAAGTAGCTTTTATTTTTATTATCTATAGAATTGTTTTAGTGCTTTTGAAACACAGTGAGGTGTATTTCCTCTGGTAGAGAAATTTTAATGAGAGAAGGATGAGGCCATGTGACACAGTGAGAGAGGCTAGTGAGAGAGTGGGGAGAAGATGCTGATTCTGCAGGACAGGGAGATGTTGGACAGTTATATACACCAGGAGCTTGTGTTAGACAGGGAAAAACCAAAGCTGAGAGTTCAGCAGAAATGCTTGGAAAGTAACTGAAATTTGACTACGAGTATCTATGGGAACAAAAATACAGGCAGTGCTTTCACTAGCTGAAGAGAGGAAGAAAATGATAGCAGGATAAAGAGGAATCAGGGTTTGAATAACAACTATCAGAACCCTAAATCATAAATTTAAGAGGTATCCTAATGCAATAGTTTTCAAACTCCGGGGAGTCCCTAGAATAAGGGATCTCAAAGGGGAGTTAAATGCATCAGGACTAGGGGTAGCAAGCTGACCAGCATCAAGGAGACTCTAACTGAGAGAAAAAGTAGAGAGCACATGCAAGAAGACCAGAGGAAGAAGTTACCGGGAATCAGTCAGATGAGCTGACAGTAAGTTCAGAAGCTCAGTCCTGGGCCTAATGCTCATTCCTAGGGCTCCTGATGGAGGATAGTAGTTTGTTCAGGGGCTCTTCAAAGCAGAATGTTACCTGTTACCCCTGCCACAGGAAAAGCCTTGGGATGTTTGCTATCGACTATCCGTGTCCCACATCATCCTCTGTGCAATAGTGTTTGATCTTCATGCCCCACTCCTTCCACAGGCATTTCCTGGATGTGACAATTACAAGAATATATCCAAACTGGGTCACTTCATTTGCATAAATTTTCAGTCAAGGGAGACAGAGCTAGGAGAGGAGAAGTAGAGAACCACTTTGAATTTTTCTTTAGAGAACTTTTGAATGAGCTCAGAAGTGTAACCTTCTGGGTTTTCTAATACATATCTTGCAATATTTTGTTTATTTTTACTAGATTTTTTACAAACTCCTAAAGCAAATTCTGTAGCTTTCCAGATTTTATTTATTTATCCAGAAGAGGAAAGAGATTCTGAAGATTAAGTCAGACGTTGATGCCATTATGTGGGTGTGTCTGCTGATATCCCCTTCAGCAACATTCTGTGGCCACAATTTAAAGCTCCACTTCATATGTGAGGTGATATTTCATTCAAAAGCATGATAAATGTCAGCACTTCTTTCTAATATTGCAAAAAATCCAATGTTAGAGTAATTCATAGAGAGCACTATATTGTCCTCTCATTCACAGAGGTAGTTACTTTGTGTAGAGAGGTGACTGCCAAAACTATTGAACCAAGTATGGTATCCAACCTTTTAGCTTCTTTGAATTCAGGAAAGTGGTAATAAGATACAAGTTCATAAGTAAATACAGAGTGAAAGTTGCCTGTCTTTTACTTATGTTGCATAACTGTAATTGTTCTCTGTGCACAGGAGAAAAAAATCATAGAATCATAGAGTGGTTGAGTTTGGAAATGACCTTAAACATCATTTAGTTTCAACACTCCTGCCATGAGCAGGGACACATTCCACTGTGTCAGGCTGGTCAAAGACCCATTTAGCTTGAGCTTGAATATTTCCAGATGGGGCATCCACAACTTCTCTGGGCAACCTGTTCCAGTGTTTCACCACCCTCATAGTGAGGAAAAAATGGCTGTAGCCTTCTAAGTAAAAGAATTTCTGTTAAGACAGAGATGAATGTGCGTAACGTTGTGAAAAATCACTTTCCCCCCCCCCAGCTAAAGTATGTTTCATATTTAGGAAAAATGAAATATGACAAAAACATTCTTCATAACATTTGTCCAATAAATCAAGAGCAGTTGGAACCCTAGTTTGTTTTTTTGTTTGGTTTTTTTTTTTTTTTAAATCTATAATATTTGTTTCCTTAGAGATATCTTAGTCCTCTTCTTTCCTTGTGGAAGTGAATAGTTTGAAAAGCAATTAATACAGGGATCCAAAGCCATCCATTTATTAGCTCAGCATGATAATTGTGTTCTACTTTAAGTGATTTTTTTAAAAACAGCCTTCTTTAGAGTGGTGAACCCCAAATATATCTCTCTATCTAAATATCCCTGAATGGAGTATGTGCTGAAATTTAAATATAATCTGAAGACAAACTTAACCTGTAAATCTCTGTTTCTACAAGTATGCACATACTCAAATACTTTTATTAAGATTATGAAACTACTCCACATATATAAAGTTCCTTATGTACATAATGATTTTAAAATCAAGACCCAAAGTGCTACTACAAGGCCAACTCTGCTCAGAACTTTCAAGAGCAAGAAATATTCAAATTAAGAAAAATTTTGAATTTTGGGGCTTCCCAACAAGCTGTCTCAGAAACAAGTGTCTTCAGTAACCAAAACTGACTCACTGTAACTAATTCTGTTTACTTGTTTGTCATATGGTGGCAGAAGAGAAATTAACACCCAACAGGGTAAAGAAGGAACTAACATTCTTTTAACAAGAACTACTTACATAGTGGAGTTCATCGGGCATTCAATAACATATCAGTTCATTTAATAATAAATGTTTGAAGATTAAATTCTATTGGTCTTGGCAAACAAGGAGGCAAAAATGAGCATTCACAGTAATAATTTTTATATTTTTAGCCAAAAATTAAGGAAATACTTAAACTCTAATATTTTATTTCTAAAAGAAATTATCCATTTATAAAACATGTCCTGCTATTTTTCTTTAGCTGATAAATAATTTACACTCTTGGATGAACATATCTTAGAGTCTTCAGCTATGCTGAACCCTGGAGCTTTCCAAGAAACGCTCGTTAATTTCCAGTCTAAGTAAACAGTAAGTAATGATCCCTCCTGATTTATTTATTTCTTAAAATAATTTACAAAAAGAATATGTGATTGTTGGAAAGCACTGATGCGATATGTATGTGCATGCGCACATATCCATTGTTCCCTCTTCACATAATTCACATAAATTGACCCTTTTTACTTGCGGTTTAGTAACTACAGCCTAATTCTTTTAGTTTCTCTCTAGTACTACATCTCTGAACACCATCAGCAGTAATTCCAGTTTAGAGGTTATTTTAATATCATCTGTATTAGTTTTCCATTAAAGTGAGTCATTCTCCAAAATCTCACATAAGATATATAGTAGTTTTTGAGATACATAGAAATAATTAGGAAAGATTTATTGCAGACTTCTTCTGGATAGGCTCTTACCCTGTCTGTATTGCTGTAGTGGTGCATTATATGACACATCTGTTATGCAGCTCATTTCTTTTCTTTGATTATCTCTCCAGGAAATGAACTGTGTGTTTAAAGAGTATGTTATTTTGTCTGCATGTTAGTTATGGACTGCTGTGATTTTAAGCTAGTGAAAGCAAGTTAAAGCATATCCCACAGTGGAATGGGGAATGGGGAATCTGCAATTGCCTTCTTCCTGCAGGAGTTTGTTCTCAGCTAAGAGTGCCCATAAGAAAATATTGCCTTCTCTTCCTGATGGAAAGTTCTTCTGCTTCTAAGAAACATAGTTGTCTGCCACAGTCCTCAACAGGGAGGTGAAGATGAATTATTTATCACAGCAGTTTCACTGCAGTTAGACCCTGGGTCTAGACCTAAAGCTTCTTAAGCCTCTTGAAAACAGGAGTCCTGGAAACAGGAGGGAGGAATCAACATCTTGACTGACTCAGTGTCCTTCTCCCTTTCTCCACCCAAGAGGGGAACTGCTGAGGATGTCTAGGTGAACCCAGCCATCCTCCTGGGTATTTGGTATTCCTTGTGAACAGACTGACCTCTGTTCACAGAAGAAAAAAAAAAATGTGTGTTGGCAGTGATCTGCAGTCTCTGCAGCTTGTGATTTTTGGTTTGGTGTTTTTTTTCAGTCAATCCAGTAGGAAGTCAAGAGACCCAGAATCAAGGTTAATATATAGACAAAGGGAAAGGCACCATTCAAAATATGACTTAGATTCTAGACAGAATGTGTTGTGTTCCCTATTAAATTACAATCTGGAGTGTTTGAGTTGATTTAGAAAATGAAAATTCAAGAAATCTCATTTTACTTGATTCACAAAGGTAGAGAAAGTGGCATGCTAGGTTAATTAGAAATTTTCCAATGAATATTACATCTTATCAATAGCCTACTAATGAAGCATCTCCTGCAACAGCTGCTGTCACTCAGAAAACATCTGCCGAAAGAGAAGGGGCTATACGGACTGCTGGCAAGTGAACCAAGTGTTCGCTAAGACATCGAACAGTCTCTAACTGGGTATGTTCATTGGATTAGAAACAACTGACCAGAAAAAAAGCTAAAATAATTATATTGACATACTAGTATAAATGAATATAATAGTATTGCATGTACTGTACCCAGCTCTGCAGTCCTCAGCACAAGAAGGATGTGAACTTTTTGGGTTGGGTCCAGAGGAGGGACACAAAAATGATCAGAGGGATGGAACACCTCTCCTATAAAGGAGTCTGAGAGAGTTGGGGTTGTTCAGCCTGGAGAAGAGAAGGCTCTGGGGAGACCTTATTGTGTCCTTTCAGTACTTAAAGGGGATCTAAAAGAAACATGGGGACAGTCTTTGTAGCAGGGCCTGTTGTGACAGGACAAGGAGCAATGGTTTTTAACTGAAGGATGGTAGATTTAGACTAGGTATAGGGAAGAAATTTTTTACAATGTGGGTGGTGAAACACTGGCACAGGTTGCCCAGAGAGGTGGTAAATGCTTCATCCTTGGAAATATTCAAGGTTAGGTTGGACAGGGCTCTGAGCAACCTGATCTAGTTAAAGATATCCTTGCTCACTGCAAGAGTGTTTGACTAGATGACTTTAAAGCTCCTTTCCAATCCAAACCATTCTATGATAATATGATTCAGAAATCTGCTTTGTTTGCTACAGAGGTAGCATTTCTTATGAGTTTCATATACATCTGTAGGATGTGTTTTGTGGGATTGTAGTTTCAGAAGTATTCCCACTGCCACATTGCCTAAAGCAGTTCCCACTTTTCTGCTCTCCTTTGGGTTGGGTCAGCTGTGCAAGTATTTATTAAAAGTATAGTAAGTATTTATCAAGTTTATAAAAATTAAACATTTTTTTGACTGTGTTTTGGATTACCTATAACTTGTGTGACTTACCCAGTCCAGTTCACTGGAAAATAGTTGAGAGAGTTGAAACATGAGGATGACAGTATACTGGGAATGAAAAGATGAGTTTTAATATGAGCATGCTAGAAAGAAATATTAACATATCTGTACTATCACGAGTAAAATACAGCTTGAACTCAACTTTTTCTTGAACTTTTTCTAATTTAATTTCTCTTTATTTCTACTTCAGCAGAGAGCTGAAAGGTATTTTTCAATATCTTCTGCATAAAAGACAAGAATCTTCCAGTTACTGGCACCATTTACAGCCTTTATCCTGTTTGCTGAAGTAGCTGTTGTATAGGTTCTAATTTGCCTATTTCTTCTTGATCTGTAATATGCTCTGTCATGGTATGCCAGGGCTGTGAGGTGCTGGAGGGTCCAAGGGAGGAGGAAGCATAGTGATCTCCCCCTCACTCAACATGCATCCTAGATTCTAGAGGGTCTTCAGTTTGCTTCCTTCCCTAGGGTATGAGAGACTTTACTTTCTAAGAGGCAAAACTGGCTGTTCATTTACCTGTCCTATTTTGAAGCTACAGGAACCCTGGGGCGTTCTTTTTGCTGAGTTACCTTGTGGTTGGTTGCCTATTCTAATGCATGTGTTTTGGAAATTGTTCCTCTGCCTTTGTCTTCCAGGAAGGCAGCAAATTCTTCTGGAAGTTCTTTGGGCCACATTTGCACTGTACAGGTAGTAAATAGTGACATTAAGCAACAGAAGCATGTGACAGATTTCTTGGAATTAGTAGCTGAGTTTTAGTTGTCTTCTGCAAGGTAGAATTTGGCAAGGTCTGTAAAAAAGGAAAGCTCTAGTGAGTGTATTTTGAATAAAATGTGATGGTGGAATTAACCACTAGTATTAATTGGTTACCCTACTGTTTTTAAATTGTGTGAGACATTAACTAGGCATGTTTTTGGCTAACAGAGAAGGGCTGCCCAGGAAAGCCTGACATACTTATCAATGCTACTTGTGACTTCATTTTTTTTCCCCACTTAGTATTCATATAGATGCAGCTATGGAGAATTATTCACTCTGATATGAATACCAAATGCACTTTCTCCTTCCAAATATACGTGTAGGGTTATGTTCTTTTACACAGGGCCTTTTGGAAGGATGTTGCCTCACTGCTGGGAAAATAATTTTCCTCCCGGCTGTGCTAATGCCTACCTGTGTTAGTTTTATATATCTCTTTTATAATGAGTCGCAGTTTATCCATCCTTAAATTGCTATCTCAGGACTTTATCTGTGGTGTGGGAAGGCTGTGAAGCATGCTAAATAACCCTGTTGTGAAATAAAAAAAACTTCCTTAACTTGAAGATTCTTAGCCTACAGGTATAAGTAGTAATTAAATCTTCTATTTTTTTTATAATGCTCATTATGCTCCTGTTTTATACATCACCAGTATGCCCTTCTTCCCAAAAGTGTAGCCTATATCTTGCAGAAGTTTTACATGCTACTTTATACAGGTGTTATGCAAAGCTATCCTGAGAAGTTATCTTTGATGCTGCTAAGTATTTCTAAGAAAAAACAAATTATAGTAAGTCTGAAATAATGTTGCATATTAAAATAAGTAATTTATTTGGAATAAATGATGTTTCTCAGCTCTTTTTTGGCTCTATTTTTATATCTTTGTTCCACTCTACATAATTTTTTTTTTTTTTTTTTTTTTTTTCCTAATGGGCCACTTATAATTCAGATTCTGACATTTGAATGAGACACTGCCAGGCAACATAAATACATTTCCTGTACTGTATTATTTCAACAGACAGGTCAGTCAGAGTGCTCTTTTCTTTAAACTCCATATGAGGTTTTTTTGTACCTTCTTTATCAGTAGTAGGGCTTCTGAGAGATTTTGGTAAAACTCCATCACTGCAGTCTGATGAATTCAGATCTGCTCTTCTTCAGCTGACAGTGAATAATTGTTACCAGCTTTCCTAGTAGATATTTTATTTACAAGTAATGCTGTGGAGTAGCTTTTAAGTGCCAGTTTCATGTAGGCAGGAGACAGAGGTATCAGCTTGTCAGAAACTGCTCTGAAATAATTTAATAATGGGATGTCAGAAGTCCTTTCACATAATGCTGACGAGCTGATTTCCCCCTTCTAACCAAGCTGCTGGCCTGACACTGTGTCTCTCGGCTTCCAGGTCTCTGAGCAAATTGATAATACCTGATGTTTCTAGGGATAGCACTAAAAGTCTATTTGTAGATGCTGATAAACATACAGGACCTGTAGAAGTATATAACAAGCCAAGAACCTTCTGGGTATTATCAGAGGTCAGCAACGTTGTTTGCATAGCAATCAGATGGTATTTGCTGTCTCAGGACTATTGCACCAAACATAATTCTTCTGCCTCTAAGGACAGGAGCCTTCAGTCTGAAAAAGTCTCTATAAGAACTAAATGGTGTTTTGAGGGTCAGTATGGTGGTGCTGTTCCTCAGATGGTCTTCTAGTGTATGTCTGAACTGTGTGAAGTGGCTTTATTTTCTGATCCAAGCTAAGAGTTTTATTCTTATCCATGAGGTGTCTGCAAAACTCACATTCCATATGCAGGTGAAAGAAAGAAGAAAAATAAATAAAATAAAATTTTATTTGTAAATAAGAAACATGAAAACTACCATTTTTTACCAGTTTGAAAAAAAAAATCAAATCGTAATTCCAGGGGAAACTTGTTAAATTCTAAGTTCCACATTTTTCTTCTAATTTTTAGGTTCCACTCTTGTACTTATTAGAAGATATGACTGTGATTTTTTAATGTAACAGAATTCCATACAACTTTTTAGTCCTGACAAAGAATGACAAATAGAGTTTATAGGTCCAGTTACTTTGGTTGAGCTTGTACACTGTTCCAAAGCTTTTCCAGATGTCTGCATCAGAGTTATGTGAATAATTAATTTCTTCGTTTCATGGCGGATCCAAACTATAAAAAAATAACCATTTTTTACTTCATACAAAATAACATTTTTGGACCTCTTTGCTAGACATTAACTTTTTCAGGTGAAATGAAACATATTATTAAATATGAAATAACCACCTTCATTAAGATTTCAAATATTTTAGTCATCTGTTTAAAAGAAGACTATTTTTGGAAAAAGGGATCCCAGATTTCCCAGCAGTTTAGGTAACTTTCACAGTGCTGAGTAGGAATAGGTGCCTGCTGGAGTGCTGAAAACTCAGGTGAGGTATCTGAAAGGAACATTCTGTGTTACCTGATAGAAACCAACCTGTGTTAGTTTGTTTATTTTCATTTTGTGAAATCTGACATGTTTTGCAGTTTTGTAAACTCATCAGCCTGTCACTTTCCAACGTAAAATGCTTTGACAGTGTGCTTCCAACCTTTGCTAGCTTCAGCATGATTCTCAGGGGGCAGTACAGGAGCTTGAGTACCGTGTGGTGGTTCTCCAGATGCAACACCTGAGTTTTGTGTACAGACCTCAGATTGGTGCATGCAACATGCAAAAATTTCCAGAGGTTGCCTGAGGCTTGGCAGAGGCTGAAATGTGATTTGTTATCCATTGAAGGAGCACATGCAAGGAAAGGAGCTGAAGTGAATGGAAACACGCTGCTTGCTAACTTACCCTAGGTGTCCCTGGAAAACAAAATTAATGTAAATGGCCAGCTGCATTCCAGTGCCTTGCTTTCCCTGTAATGTATTCCTTTGCTCTGTCATATGATGACACTCCCACACAACTCTTGTTGTTGTAGTGGTTAAAGGAAATTGCTGCAATTAATTTTGTTGTCTTTCTTCTCTTTGATGTGTCATTACAATTTCTTGGATATTTTTTCCAGAGATTGGGTTCTGTTCAAAACCAGTCTTGTAGGGGTGAAAAGAATAGAAGGGAAAATAAACTTTTGAGTATTATTTATATATGTTTGTATTTTGGTGTAGGTACCAGCTAATGTAATGAACACAGAATAATACATACACATACATAAACTCTGTTAGTCGTGTACGAGGGCAACAGACAAGAATAAGACTTCTCCCAAAGTGAAAACTCTGAAAACATAAAATAGAGGCAGGTGCCTTAGTCAAGCTAGTTTTATTTCCTAATGGCTATAAAGAATGACCAGACCATGAACTCTGAGGTTATGCTTCATTTCTTGGGTACGGCACATTATGTTCTGAGCAATTTCTATTTGTAGTCTTGAAGCAGTTTTAATCTTCAAGTTCACTACAGAGTTGACAGTATTTCCCTCTTTTCCCTGGCTTGCAGAATATTCCCCTTTTTCTGCTAATTCCAGATACTGCTGCAATGAAAGTTAATTGTTTCACTGGTGAGTATAATAGATCTAGGATGGAATACACTGTGAAGAAGAAAGCTTAGTGGTTTGCTCTCTGGATTTTATGAATGAAGAAAGGAAGAGGGTAGCCCTCCCAATTTCATCATGTGAAAGTAGTTGTAGTCAACAAAGATGTTAACTTCAAAAGTGACATTTCTCAAGCTTCCAAGCATAGATGGAGTTATAAAATGAAATGGTGAAACTTTAATTCTGAAAGACAAACAAATCTATTGGAAACAAATAAAAGTATAAGCCAAGGATTTTATGGAAATTTGGAAAGAATGGGATTAGTAATCATAGAGTTCAGCTTCTAATTCCTACAATAAGTAAGTAATGTTAGTTTAGAAGAGTGGCGGAAGCTGATCATTGTTTCTGTTACCTTGCAAAGGTAATTTTATTTCTTTTCCAAAATATTCTTGATTGTGTTATGATGGCTTTCAGGTCTTTCATATAGGTCTTATAATTAATGGAATAGAAAAGGATTAAAAATGGAACAATGGAGGTTTTATTCTACCTTAACATTTGTGAAAAAAATGAGGTGCAGAGATGTAGAAGTGAGATGCCTGTGGTAGACTAGGTCTCCAGGCTCACTTTAACCAAGTTTTGTTCACTTGCCACTCCTATCCTGCCACCCATACAACTACTAGACTGTGCAACATGTTTTCATTGCCTTTGTTTACCCTGTGGTTTTTCAGAGCCCTCTCCCACTAGCCAGGTCCATGTCCTGCGTCTGCAGCAAATGCCATACGTGTGATGCTGCCCAAGTCAGCTCTGAGCAGGCCTGAAGAGCCCCATGTGAAGCATCATCCACCTTCCTGCTCTTGCTGCTCTTGTTAAAGTACTACCCCATCCAAAGTGCCTTTGCTAACTCAAGTGCTTATGAAATCAGTGAAAGAATGTAGTAAAAGCATGTAGGTGCACTCTTTAAAAGGAAAATGACTGGAAAGTCTCACAGGTCCATCTTCAGTTTTGAAATTCTCCCTTGATAACTGTATTGAAGTGACCATTTGAAACCTCACAGGGGCATGCTGAGGTCATTTAAAAATCTGTAACAGAGTTTACCTCACTCTGCTTCCTCTTTCCCACTCCAGTGACTATATATTTGTTTATAAACTGTGATTGCTTTAAGAGATTGCTTCAAGAGTGATCGCTTAAAGAGATCTTCTGCCTCAAATGTTTTTTCTCAACAGCCACAAAACCCATCGCTTATTTACATTTGATTTGAGTTGTGATTGGAGCACAGCCTGGTACTTCAGTGAGGAGGTCAAATAAATGCTTAAAACCTCATGCCTTCTTGGATGCAGCTGAACATATAAAAAAAATCTAAGTCATGCTGGACAAGCATGCTGTCTATGCTGTCCAAAGGCCTCAAGTCAGGACAGGTTTATATAAAGTGTAACTATCCGCCATCCAAGGTGGCTGGTGCTCCCTAGCTGCCCATTGCTCACCTTTTATGCTCCTTACTCTTACTGTGTTATTTCATCAGCTGCTTGAACACTTAAACCACCAAGAACAGACCAGGAGAGAAGCAGCCCTCATGGGATGGGGAGGGGGAGGAGGGAGAAGAATGTGGTAGAGAGGACAGCTTGTATTTATGAGTGTGCCTTTTGAGTTCATAAAAGTCAGACAAGAATGCATATACAGCACCACAAATGATTTTAGCTGGATCTGCTTTTGATGGAAAACATTTTGCATAGTAGTGACCTCTTACAGAAATGACAAATCAAAAAAAAACCCCAAACCCTCCAGAACATACTTGCAACTGGCCCAAGTAATGGTATAAATTTAGTGCAATGTAAGTAATGGTTGCAGAGACAATAATGAAAAGATTTATTCTTTCATAGTGTGTATTTTAGTCAGCAGCTAATAAATTTTGTGTAGTCTCCTTCTTCACCTGTGCAGGGAAGGATTCAGAGAACACCATTCAGAAGAAAAGCTTTCACATGCAGCTTATGGTCTGTTCCTACACTTAAAATCACTGGGAACGGTGGCTGTTCTGTTGTCGGTATGCAGACAATGTCCTGTGTGTTTTATTTTCAAACCTGAACCCACTGGGAAATAGCACAGCTCTCAGTGGTTAAAGAACCATAAAGCAGCATCTTACTAGCCTGAGTAGCCTGAGACTCAGATGTCTAGTTTGCAGTCCAGGGCTGAATAATAATTAACACGCTTTAAATAGCTGCTATACAGTGATACCAGAATTGGTTCTGGAATAATGAACATCTCTTTTTGTTGATCCTTTGAAGTGCTTGGGTTTTGTACAGAAAAATACATATTCCCTTCTTTCGTTATAAAAACAGTATGATAAACCTTAGTAGAAAACTGGCAGACAGCTTTCACCAGCAGTAATTCTATACAAGAATAGTTATTATATAATTATTATTAGTAGTAAGATTTGATGTTATTTTAATAACTTTCACAATTGCTTGTTTAGAGGGGGAAGAAAGCTTAGGCTTACTGATTTTTTATATAGGCAGTTACCTTGCCTAGATTAATGAGCGTTATAAAACCAACAAAGAATTTATGCTTGTTTATTTCCCTGCGTCCAGGTTTTCTACTTACACTCTAAACAACATCCCTTCTAACTCTAACTTGGTAAGGCTGTCTTTCCTTCTTCTCTTTAGACAAGTTCAGTTGTTTCTGCTTTTATTTATGTTTTACAGATTTGCAAGAAACAGAGCTTGCACTTGAGTTCAAGGAGGCTTCTTCACCCCAGAGATTTTTGTGGCTGAGAGGACTAGAAAGTGTGCAGAGAGCCTGCCACACCTCCATCCTAATCCAGCCTCCTCCTGGATGAGGCACTTAACCTCTCTGTGTTCTATCTATAAAATACATTTAATAATACTTAATGGCTTTACTGCCCTTTGAAAATGTAAAGTGCCATGTGAGTGCCGATTACTTTTATTATGTTCGCTGATGGAAGGCCTCAACATATTTGTGTTAACTGGTACTGCTAATGCACTTTCTGGAATAATCTTTGGTTAACAAGGTGAAATAGTTGCAAAATAAAACCTGTGTTTTAGTCAAGGCAGACACAGTGACACTTGTAAAGAAAGTTGGGACATGAAAGCACTTAGCTTCGCTGGGTCCATCTGTGCTGTGTGCTAACTGTGGGCTTGTTTTACAATATGACCCAACTTATCTTCTCTCCAAGATGCACCCGTCCGAGGGAAAGGACAGTGAGAAAGAAACTCAAGCTTTGGACACATGGCCTGAGCATCCACCAGCATAGGGCAAATTTTCCCAGGCAATCAAGTACTGCAGAATAATTTGCTTGGGCTGTTTTTCAGTGAGAATTCACTGCCTCCAGAACTCAGAGACACACTCCAAAGCTAACGACTGGCTCCTGGGTTGGGTCTTCCCACAGCCCCGATGGGCCAGGCTGTGGTCCATCTCCCCAGGAGAAGTGCCAGCTAAACTGCTGCTCTGTGGGCTTCTCATGTTTCAGGCATGACAGATGTATTTCATAAAAACATGGCAAGGGTTTGTCAGGAGAAGAGAATGTCTGTCTCACCAGCAGCAATTATCTGTCACTACCCCTGCTGTATTTCCATGGTCCTAAATCCAGATTGTGCTTGGTGCAAGGCATTGTCTTTGAGTAGAGCAACTTCTACCTGGCTAACTTCTTGATAAGCTTGTTTTGATATGGGAAATTTGAAATAAGATGGTGTTTATTGGATCTGATGTATGCAAGGAACATTCAATCATGGTTTAAACTGGTGTGTACCTGAAGACGAAAGGTGAGATTCCTGTTCTGAACAAGGCACTGGCTATTTGGAACATCATAAATGGCCTCAGGAACTTTTTAGTCTCCCTATCCTGAAAAGATATGGACTGGAGAAACCTCATAAAGTATGCAGTTTTTGTAGGAGCAGAAAGCATTGAGTGAAGTTGTGATAACTTTACACATTCCTGGAAAGCAGTTGAAATGTTTCTCATTTACCTGAGAAATGCATTTTGGAGTTGTCACAGTGCAGCTTTTAGGTAGAAGCAGAGCAGATCTGCTCCTAGAAATGGGCTCTGAAATAAAAGTGGCAAATGTGACATTCCTGCAGCATCCTGCTCCAGGGACAGTGTCAGGTGGGGAGCTTAGCTGGGGTGGTACACCCACGAAACCATAAGGCAGATCTCCTAAGGTTGAGCTCAGAGAGGACAGAAACCTCCCACTGAGGAGCAGGGCAAGAGCTTGCTTGATCTTGACTTTCAGTACAGTCTGTGAAAGCACAGCCTCATCATCCCTCTAACTTTCTGGGGTTTGACCAAAACCCCAAATATCCCTAACTTGTATTGTGTTTATGCTTGTAAATTGTAATTGTTATTTTTTTCAGAAAGATGTTTAGAACTATTAGAGCTGAAAATGGCAAATGTGGAGTAAAATTTTTAAAAGGAATTAACAGTAATTAAGAGCAGATGCTGTTCTCTCTGATCTCATCTCATTTAATTTCTGACAGACTGTTTAAGCTTAAAGAAGACAAAGTATTTAAACAGACAAAGTATTTACAGTTGTGCCACTTACTCTCTGTTTGCCTTTCAGACTTTCTTCCCTGGAACTCAGCAAATTGTAGTTAATTTTTTTCTGACACCACTTACAGAAAAAAAAGTAATGTCCCTTTAGAAGAAAAAAAAAAAAAAGAAATAACAAGACTCCTTTTAGCAAAATATTTAGGTTAAAAATGTTGGATTTTAGAGATTTTTGATCATCAGTCTTCAAAATAGGTCTTGATTTAAAGCTCTGGAGTTGTGTAAACAACGAAGCTAATATGCCCATGTCATGCTTTAAGTGCCATCAGGAGGGAGGAATTAATAAAATTTTCATATAATTGTGGTCTGCAGATGGGTAGAAAGAAGTAGGAATAAGCAGCATTATAGAAATAGCTGTGTGAATACTGAGACTCATGGAAAACAGTGTCTGTGATTCACTTGTCCTGGGCCTGTTTTGCCCTGCTGTTGTTGCATACAGGCAATGCTACAGTGAAGGTGTAAATTTTAGCCACTTCTGAGCTTTTAGCCTCTCCTTAACTAAGAGGTTTCAGGGCTTATAGCTTTAAGGGCTGAAGAGACTGAGTGATTCATGCAAGCTCAGACCAAAATGTCGTCTTATGTGCTACATAAATGTGTAGATGTGGTTTCAGTTGTATGCTTGAAGAGGAGAGGTTGGACACTGGGCTTGTGGCACTACAGAAAGCACAGATTTTGCATCTTGATGAAAGAGTTGTGACTGAGCTATTGGTCCTCCAATGTGCTTTAGATTAGGAAAAACAGGCTGGTTTTCCTCTTCATGGCTGTTTCTTGAAAACATAATTTGCTGTAGGAATTATTTTTCTGCTTGTCTGTTTCATCTGCTTAGGTACTTTTGTCTATATAAACCTCTCTTAATTTGATTGCTTTATTGAATGGTTGCTAGCTATTAGGTTGCAGCACTCACCACTACTTCCCTGCTGTCTTTGCCAACCTAATTAGTGTTTTGTTCCAAATGTGGCCTATGACCGTTGTACAGCTGAGATACTGTACTGAGTTGTAAATAACAGCCTTATTCTGCAGTTGTTTCCAGTTTTCAAAATACTGCATTAGGATAGAAAAAATATAGTGGTTCATCTGTGCAAATTTAAGACACACAGTGTAGGGATGTTCTGATTTCCTGTAATATTTTTACATAGTAGAACATCCTATTTTCTTTTTGCTACAGGAGATATCATAAAAAATCCTGTTGGTATCAAGTTAATGTCTTCCCAGATGAGCAGGCAGGACATTTAGGAAAGAGGTAACCTTTGGAGTTCAATAGTTAGGTCTACATTGTTCAGCACATTCGTAGGTTAGGTGGAAAAAAGGTGTGGATAATGGTGATAAAAATTATGGATGGCATTAAACTGACTGAGGAGATGAAGACAAGGGCAGACTGAAAAACTGGGCAGTCTTAGTCTCACTGTCTCTGAAAGAATATAGTTGAACTGGAAAATGCTCCAAGCTGAGTTCAAAGGTGTACAGGAAAACTTTCATGTGAGGAATGAAAGCATGTTATAAAAAGGTTTGATAAAGAGAAGATTAACAGTGAGATGGTGACCTAGGGAATAATGGTGTCTTCCAATAAAATAATTAGATTCATCAAATGAATGCAAGAGATTTGTTTTTCAGAAGGACAGGAGATTATAATTTTCCTAGTGTTAACTTAGAGTATGAAACTTCTTACAGGAGAGTACTATTTCCAGTATATAAAAAATCTGAAGCAGATTAAATGCCTAAGCGAGTTCAAAAAGCATCTGGACAAACTTGGAGGAAAAAATGTTAAGGGACATTAAACACAAAAAGACCATCTTTGACTCTAGAAGTCCCTGAGCTGCATACCACTGGAGCCTGAGAAAGCTTTCAGCAGAAGCATATATTTGTCCTGCTGTATGTTTGGCAACAAGCATCTGGTATCAATTGCTGTTGTAAATGGGATACTTTGCTAAATGGATCTTTGTTATTGCTTTTAAAACTCTTTACTGCTTCTGCTTTACTTTCCTTCAAAGCACCTGGAGACAGAGTCATTGTTTATGACACAATGTTGTTTATTGTCTTTCAAAAATCAGCTGAAATTTGTATCTCTGGTATCCATTATGGTAATTAAGACAAGTGGTATAAACATATAGGTGGGATTATAGTTGGATCAGATGAAAAGAGAAGATAGCTTTATCATTTGTTGTGGGAAGAGGAATAGACTAGAAACCTTGGAGTTGTGTCTTAAGAACATTAGTAGAAACTACAAAATGGTGATAATCCAATGATCTGCAAATGATAATAAGTACCCACTGGGGGACTTAGTGCTGTAGGATTAAGTCTTTAATGACCTTGGACATTGAGCCTCAGAGAATGTTAATTGCTAGAGAAATTGTTCCTAATAAAATTGAAAGCTACTTATTAGGCCAAAAGTTGCTAAGGCAAATGGTGAATTTATTAGTTTCAAAATATTTGTTAAGATTTGACATATATATGTGGTGGTGGTGTTTTTTCTCAGAGGACTGGAGGGTTCACAATATACATTACAGCAGCAATAAATTAAAACTGTCTGAGCTTTATGTTCTTTACTGCACCCAAAGAATCTTGTAAATAAACTACTTCCCTGTTGTTGTCAGAGGTATATATTTTACCTAATAGTACTTGCAGCAGTCCTTCCTTTCTTTCATGGCAACTCTTCCCTTGGGCAGCTGCCCAAACTCTCAGTTTACAGAGAGATTTGCTTATACCTGTAGTAGATGGTGTCTGCCTTTCTTTTTTAGGATGGTAGAGTCGTACAGTTTTGGATACCTAAGTCTAATGTCACTTAAGGAGTCATGCTTGCCAAAATAGGGCTTTTTACAGCTTTTCCTCTGTGGACCCACTGCTGCTTTAGAATGACTTATTGTCTGGAAGAGATTGATTTGTATTACATTGTCACTGATGTGGCACATACTGCTGCTTTGTATTAGAAAGGATAAACTATTTAGTTTGAACATTAATGGTTTGTGTTCTACACATAACACAAATTTATTTGCTGTCTACTCTTGGCTGAGTACTCAGAAGACCCTTCAGGCTTTTCAGAAATTCAGATTTCCATATTTATACAAGAGTTTGTGGAACAATTTTTGTGGTCTTTGTTGGCAATCACTCAAAAATAATGTTAATTTATCTATATATGAAAAGGGATGGTCCAGCTATGGCTTTTATTCTGTGTCTTTCTCCTGCCAGGCATATGCTATACGAATGGCTTAATGGTAGTCTAATCTTGTGGGTTTTGGCCACAGAAGGGTTTTGATATGTCTCATAAGGTCATAAAACTGGTGAGTCTGGTGCATGGGGTCAGATGTAGGTTATATCCATAAACTGCAATTAAATAATTAATCAACAGTGAATGTCTTTATTTTTCCTTAAAGAACAATAGCCAAAAATTTAGAATTCAAAAATACTTTTTCTTTCAAAATTTGTCAACATTAAAAGAACAGGTATTTGAGAATGCAATGCACATCTACAAAAAATTTTATTAACATTCAAGTGCAGCGTACTCTGAGTGATGAAGTGACTAATGATTTATTCATAATTTAATTTAACCTTCTCTAACATTATTCTGAATTAGCTTGCTTGAACAAGAGTATGTCTTAAAAAATAATCAAATCTTCATTAATATTCCTAATGATAGCAAATTCATGGAAATTTAATATGTTGCTTAGATAATAACTACTGTTTAACAGTGACCCCTCATTCGTAGTCTGGCTTGAAGCAGGTTTAGCTTCCAGCATGGATTGTCTGTTATGCCATTACCTTCTGTACTGCCATTCTCTTTTTCTTTAGATATATACCCACTGCAGTCCTTTAAACCTTTTAGCCTATTTAGCTTCAAAAAAGAGTAACTAAATTCCTCTTATACCTCACTAGAGGGCATGTTTTTCAATGCTTTATTCATTTTAATGTTTATCATTCTGTCCAACTTCTCACCCCACTTGAAGAGTGATTATAAGATTCAGGTAACATAGAAGTAACTTAACTTCCTTACTCTCTCAGAGTTTTCCTGGCTTTTTATAAAGGTAATTTCCTTTATTAGATGTAGCGTCCCACTGGAATATCAAACTGGGCTCACTTTTCTCCATCTTTTCCAAATCCCCTTCATAGCTGCTACTGTTTCCCTGCTCATGGCAGAGGGGTTGGAACTGGGGGATCCTTGTGGTCCCTTCCAACCCTGGCAGATTCTGATCTCTTTTAGCAGAGGACTTTAGAGCCCTAATGGCTCAATGGTTGGACTTGATGATCTTGGAGGTCCCTTCCAACCTAAAGGATTCTATGATTCTATGATTGTATATATGCTTCATGTTCTTTGTCTTAAACTTATGCATATATTTTTTATGATTAAGCTAGTGAGTGATTTAGATTGTTTACATTTTCAGTCGTTGGTTTTTTTTCTTATTAGTTCTCACATGCCATCATGACATCCCAGTCATGATTTATGTTTTTTCCATGTCATGGTTAAAACATTGTCAAGGGTAAAGAAGTAAACTGTACGGTGTTCCTTTAGAAACACTTGAGTTCAGTTCATTACCCATTTACCACTATATTTTGAGATGTGGCATTTAAAATATTTTAATTCATTTAATATGTTGCATGTTTTTACAAAATAAAATGTCTCATATAAGTCTATTTCATCAAAACTATTGTTTTTATAATGCAAACTTATTTGTAATAGGTACTTATAGGTAATTTGCTAAGACTTAAGAATTACCATTTATGTGTAGTATTACAGACTGCTTAACCTGCATTAATAAAGGTTTGTTGTAGGTGTTTTGTTATAGAACCTAAAGCAGATGTCAGGTCAACAGATTATTTAATGCTTTAAACTAGGGGCTCACAATCAGTTTTCTTTTTCATTCTATTTTTTTTTAAACTTCCTTAGCTTCTCTAAAATCAGAGTTAAGATTCAAGAGAGCAATAATATTTTTGGCCCATCCTTTTAGGAGTTTTTAATGCAAAATATTAACGGTTAGGTACATTAAAAGATGTTAGCATAGTTGGGCAGTATATTTCTGTTCTCAGAGAAGACTAACAAAATATCCCTCTTCTATTATACTAGTGAAGAAATTTATTAGCTTTCTTTTTTACTTTCTTTCTTTAGTTTTTGTGCAGATTACTTAGCGTCAGTGCAATCTGAAATTTCATATGTAGGGATGGGGGAAAAGT
This sequence comes from Merops nubicus, assembly GCF_000691845.1. NCBI lineage: Eukaryota > Metazoa > Chordata > Aves > Coraciiformes > Meropidae > Merops > Merops nubicus. The sequence continues at coordinate 45,406 of NW_008628896.1, forward strand.
AGAGCTAATAAAAAGACAGGGCTTAAAAGGGGTTTAAGGGTAGGTGTAGTAAAAATAAAGACCAAGACAGGGTGAAGAACAAAGCAAGGCATTTTAGCGTTCAGAATATTGTATAATGAGCAGAGTTTTACAGGAAGTGAATTACCACAGTTGTAAGAAGCTCAATTTCTCTGCAACAGTTGAAGAAATGTGCTGCAGAACCCTGTGCAGCCATGTGGAATGATGACAATATAACTGACTTGTAATGCACTGATTGCAAACTTCAGACACCACAGAGATTTGCTGTGTACCATTGCTGTGGTACTCTTCAAGCATAGGTAGACCAAAAGTGTTGCTATTAACAAGTAATCCTATTAACAAGTGTTTTACAGAACATAACAATATTTTCTAAGTTATTGTGAACTATATTTTGTTCCTTCTCTTTGTTATTTGAAAAATATATTTCATAGCACAAGATATAACTTTAAAAATATGTGCCTTCCCCCCGTCCCTCCAAGATAATACTTGAGAGTATGTCAGGTTATATTCCTCAAAACTGGCTCAGTGTATACCTCTAGTGAGGACACACTACAGGTGCTCAGGCTGGTAAGGTAGTTTACCCTGTAACTTGTATTCTGAAGACTAATATGAATCAATTACAACTGAAAAAAGAAAAAAAAAAAAAGGCAAAGTTCAATAACATGTTCCAGTCAACATGGATTAAAAGATAAATAACATCTTTTTAAAATGAACTTCACCCCATTTCATTGTAGATAGTTAATGCTTATTTTACAGAATACCTTAAGTTAGGATCTAATAAATTGTATTACGCAGTGTCCCTTTTGCTTATATCTTTGGATTGAAAGTAATGTTCATGAAAAGTGACAGTCTCAAGCAGAAACTGTTCTTGGGGCAGGGTACAGTCAGGACACAACCAGGGGACTACAAAGTACTGACTGTCCCTGAGTGAAGATCCCCTCCTGCCTATCTTGCCCTGGGGCTGGGCTACTGTGAAAGATTGCCTTTATAATTAACAGGGAAGTATTTTTCAAAAAGTTTGAACGAAGAATGCCAGGTACTCATCCGTTTGCACACTAGTGTTGCAGCTCCTTCATATCTCCTTCTTATGTAAGAGTACCTAATAGACAAAACTCAGTGCAAAATTTAAAGTGTATAGTTTTCTGGTTTATTGCTTTTTCTTTTTGCTTATCCAGCTCCAATGTACTTTTTAACCTGATTCTCTGAATAATGTTGTTCCACTTACAAAATTGTCGTGTTTTTACTGTGTCCTATTTATTCTTTCAGGATTTGTGGATTTAACACTCCATGATCAGGTCCATCTACTGGAATGTGCCTGGTTAGAGATACTGATGATTGGCTTAGTCTGGCGGTCCATGGAACACCCAGGAAAGCTTTTATTTGCACCTAACCTATTACTGGACAGGTCAGTATGCATGTTGATGTGAATTTTTAAAGTTAATTTATTGCTACTGCAATCAGATTGATTTTTAGCTTCTAATCATCTCCCTTACACTCTAATTTGACAGTACTTTATAAATTAAGCATGTTTGTAGCAGGTGAGACTGGAAAAGTATTTCTGAAATACCTAAAAATGCTCAGGAATGTGATACTAGTCATTTATTAGACAAGTAACACATCTGGAATTCACCTCTGGGAAGTATTTCCTTTCACAGACAACAGAAAATTTCTCCTATAATCTGCACTGTCTGTTGCAAAACCAAACTAACTTAAATTGAAATGCTGAACTCTAATCACTTTAATTCAGGCATTTGTTTCTGCTTACCTAAAGTCCTGTGACTTATTCTTAGTTAGAATGGGCTTATCCAAGCAGCCAGCCAAAATCTGGAATGAAATCCTGGTAGAGTCTCAACAGAAATCTTATTTATTTTTAGAGAATAGATGAAGCTCTTTTTTGTTTGTTAGTTTTTTTTTTTTTTTCTGAAAACTAGAGTCAACTATGTAAAACACACACCTGCTTGCTGTCCTAAGCCTTTTTTAGCAAGTCTTGTGCTGTGGGTATTTCTAAGTGAGAAATAAAAATACACATTTCTAGCATACAACAGTGTCTTGGATTTTAACTTGCAGTCTTTACAAATAAAAGCAGCAAGACTGGTAGATTTTAAACATATATTGTCAAATATATATAAATCAAGTTCTCTTTTTTTCCCAGTCATGAAAAATTTCAGCCTTAGGAAAGTGTTAAAAAAGAATAACTGGTGAGCAGAAGTTTTGCCAAGAGCCTGTAGCAAATCTAGAGAAAGTTAGGATAGAGTCATCCTAGCTATTAGTAGTCCTCTTTAGATGAACACTACTGCTCACATAGCAGAGTTGGCAGGAGAGAGCTTATGTGTGCACGCTGGTCACCTCAGTGCAGAGTTTGGCATCTTGGTCTAAATCGAAGGTGAAGGAAGAGCTCAGTGGAGGAGATGAAGTATGTGGTAAGACAGCTAGGAGCTGTGCAAGCCTCTCATCTCACCAAGTACCTGCAAGGGCAGTGAGCTGCAGTAGAGGGATGGCAACAAAAAGTCAAAGGCAGTCCCTTCAGCTACTGCAACCATTAGCTGTGTTCAAAATGACTCAAACCTTTTATTAGCAGAAAAACATCTCTTGAACAGCTTGCTCTGTTAACTGTGGGGTACTGAGTTTTCATGTTTGCATTTCTGTAGTGTGAATCCTTTGATTCCTCTGCCCTTCATTTGAAAAAAAAAAAAAAAAAAGTTTTACTTCTTACGTTCTAGTAAAGTACAAATGATAATGCCTAACAGTATAAAGTTTAATATTTCATAGGAATAGAGAAATATTTACTGCCTTAGGAAAAACCCTATTCCACTTGTGTAATCACATTATCTATAAACTATGGAAGCAGATACGTATAAACACATTCTCATTTTGTGTACAGAAAATATCTGCTTGCCTAAATGTAAGCATAGTCCTCTCAAGAAAACACAAAAATTCTAAAGTGGATTTTTTTTAGAGCTCATAAGAAGCAACATTTACTACTGTAGGAAAGTAAGTATAGCATAATGTTGAAAACTACTATAAATTGCAATGTAACTTCCAAAGACTAAAACCCATCTGTTCCATATTCCATAATGTAGGTAGTGAGAAAAAATTGAAAACCAAAAAACAGAGCTAGAGTACCAATTTTCCTCCTCTTACCTAAAAAAACTATAAAAAACCAAAACAGGTTGGGAAATGTGAAACTTTGGTTTTCCTCAAATAAAAATCCCCGTGCTCTGAAAAAAAAGGGAGTTTGAGCAGTTGATTCACACATTTTAAGCTAACTCTGCTGCATTAAAGAAAATCATTGCATGCAACTGGAACCATATATTAAGGCTCAAAAGCAAATTAATTTTGTAATCAAAACATGCTCTTTGTTCACTGACTTTCAAACAAAGCTTTTTCTAAAAGTATAAATCTATTACATCTCATTTTCAAATAATAAGAAACATGTTTCCAAGGTATCATATAGTTGCTTCACTCTACTTGGTAGGGCTATTTGATGAAATTAAAATAATAAATTGACTCTGGGGAGCACTGATATGCTAAGTAATTAACTAACCATCTACTTGTTAATTAGTGCTAACAGTATTTTTTTGGTGTGCTAATTTGATTTAGACAAGTTGCCTTTTGAGAATGTTATAGGGCAAAAGTATGAGAGGACAGAGACTGATTCAAAGCTTGTTTAGCTCAGTGGAGTCCTTCCACTGCATCAAGTATTTGGGCAAATACCATGAGAGTGCAAAAATTGTTTGATGCATTATTGTTGTTGATCTAAATAATGAAATCATCTGATTGGATAACTAAAATAATGGAAAAGATGGATGCTGTAGTACAGTTTCCTTTTATCTGTTCTCCTCTCCTTACCCTTCAGTTACAGAAGACACCTTTTCAATGTTTTCATTCACAGCATTCTGTCCTGAATCCCCATCATGCTTTCTCAGTTACCTCATCTGTTGTCTTTACAGCACTTGCAAATACTAATTTAGCTACTGTCTATAATACAGTCACTAACCACAGATGGTAAAACCTAGATCTGTCTCTAACCTCTGTTCTTCTGGACTTAGACCAAATCCAGTACTTTTAATATGGAGCTTTACCACATTTTGCATATGCCTCTAGCTCTCTCTGGTCATTCTGTGGCAGATACCCTCTCTGATATGCACATCCCTTTCCTTTTTCATATTCAGGTCTCTCCTGTCTCTAACAGATTATTTCTGTCTACACTCTTGGAGATGGAAAGCCATTTGTATACATCAAAACTTGACAGGCTATGCCAAGTTTTATTATGCAACTTTTTTACCTTTTGGCTAGATGAATACAATCTTGTCTTGTTCATATCTATCTGAAATGCCATAAAAATAACATTCCAACTTTGCTCTTTTTTTTTTAACAACTCTGATTTTTCTTCTCCCAATTTACCCCTCCAGCTTGGGTCATAATAAACATGAACTTGTCTCTGAAGATCTTTTAGAGACTGTCTTGTCTCATTCTATGAGAGCCTACTCATTACATTTTTCAAATAAATACCTCCATAATTTTCCAATTTAACAATTCACATTTGGAAGACTCCTTGAAAATATCTGCAAAGCAGCCCTTTGTTATTATTTTTAAGTTCCTTCTTAAAATTATACTTTGCCTATAAAAAATAATATAATACAACAATTAAGCTGCCAGTAGACTAATGCGTTCTGTATGGACGAATCTCGTCACTTTACTGCTTTCTATTCCCACTTTGTCTTGTAATTAGATGAGTATTCTGTGGGATAATGCACTCTTTCTCATTCTGTTGACACACTACCTAAACACTTGAGTCTTGGTTCAAAATCAGGCTTTTTAGCAGCCTGCCAGTTGCATATAACTGGTATATTTTTACCATGTACAGCTGATGCTATTAAAAAAGCTCAAAGGACAATAATTATAGGTTAGAAAAATAGCCCCAATCAGGAAATAAAATGGCACACTCACAGTGCTTGCAATTAATGTACAGTACTTGATGTAATTAAAGAAAGTCCAGGATAAATACAAATCTTTTATATTCTGTTTTTTGAAAATTAGCATCTTGTATAAGACAAATCTAAAAGTAAAGGCTTAGTTTTCTAACGGGATAGGCCAGATGTTTCCTGTCTGGAGGGTTCCCAAGAAACTAGACCTTAAAAATGTCATTAGACAAGGACTGAAATTTGTCAGGCCTGACAATAGGCTGTTTATAATTTTGAAGAAAATGTGATGATTTGGGGTTTTCTTTCATTAATAAGGAAGTCATATTTTAGTATATTTTTAAAGGATTTGTTGCAGTCAAATATCATGATGATCAGAGGTTACTCAAAGGTTTGAAAAACAGTTGTATGGAAACTCATGGTAGAAACAGCTGAATTGCTGACTGAGGTGGATGACTTCTCACCTGAAACATCTTTAGTATCCGCAAAATGGGAAATGTAGTGCTGCATTTTAAAAAAGGTGGATGGAACATCTACTCAGTAAGCCTGGTGACCATCATAAGGAAACTGATCGGACACCGTCTAAAGAAGAGAATTGGCTGAGGTGTGGGTAAACATGACATAGTGGTAAAAAGTCACCAAATTTAGAAAAAGTATTAAACAAGATCTGCATTTTATGTAGACAAGTGTGAACTGATGCATATAGGGGAATAATCCTAATCTGCATAAACTGCATTCTGAGTTATATTTCCATCTCACTGTTAACAGTAGTCAGTTCTATGGAACCAGCAGTTCTTTGCTCACCAGCAGTTGAAAAGTAAATAGACTGTAGCTTTCCCTCCAATAATCATTACAACAGGAACAAGAAATAGTACAGATCATTATTATTTCACTGTATAAATCTGTGCTGCAACTGTGCTTGGAAAATGGTGACTTTCTGATTTCTCTTATCTTAATAGGAAAATTGAAAAAACAGGAAAGGTACCCAGAGGGGCTGCATAAGCAACTAAAGAGAGATGAGCTTTTGTACACAGAATAGCTAGGTAGACTGTTTACATCTATCTGTGATGCTCAGTAGAAGGTGGCAAACAAAATAGACATGATAGTAATTGCATAAAATGCACATTGAGAAGATGTATGGTAATCCATCGGTTATTATCTCTTCCAATCTAGCACTAGAGGTAATCACCTGAAATCAGCAGATCCAAATGCCTATACACTTAAACCCAGGGCTAAATATACCTTTGATATGAGCCAGTGTGGCTGTTCTCATGTTACATTCTAATGTTTTGGTTTTTTTCTTACCAAGATTGCAAGAAGATGTCTAGCTGCAAAAAAATCAGTCTAGAGACTTAGAAAATTTCCATTAAATGTAGTAAATATTGTCATGTTTCTACCAGGTTGTTTCCTCCTTCCTACGAAGAAATCTAGTCTGCTGTTCAGTTTGTTTTTTTTTAATCTGGAAAATCTTATTCACTTCCTCTTATAGTGCTTGACGGAGCTTTTTCATTCTTTTGGAAGAACATGAAGAATTTTCCCTTTACTGACTTTTATACTGAGCAATGGCAGGAGGCCATGGAGCTCTTTAAACTGCAGCTAGCATGAAGACTTGTGGAGCATAGAAGCTAGCATAAAGACTTACAATATTCACTGTATCACTGGGCAGCTGAACAGTTTACTGCTTCCATGCCTTCTGTCTTAAAGTTTCTCACCACATCTAAGAAATAATCAAGTTTTCTATGCAGCTAGTGCTTTACAATGGTTTGATAGACAGATTAGATACAATAGAAGAGCATCAGGGTGAAATCTGAGTTTGTTTTGCTAGTCCCTCACTTTGTAAAATATTCCAAATGCCTGTGGATATCATATTTGTCTATCACTTGGGTAAATGCAAAACATTTTTTTTTGACACTGTAGTTGTGGCTGCATTAATTACCATTGACTTATTAGAAAAATGGAAGCAGAGTGGTCACAGATGCTTGATTCAGAATGCTTTATTGTTGACCTCCTGCTCTTAATTATTTCAAAGATAAAAACCCCCTGGTAAAAAGTATATCCAAATTTTCACTTCAAAATATATTTGAAGGAAAAAAAAAAAAAAGTTGTACATTTCATTCTCATCCCATCTTTAATAGCAACAGATTCTGTTCTGGAAACCAAACTCAATCATCCTGTCGTGAGACTACTTCCTTGATAGAGCTGAAAGGATCAACTTATAGAGAGTTAATTAAACTCTTAAAATACTGAAATTTCTTTTTCATCTTTTGCGTTGTTGTTGGATTATGAGAGGTTTGTTATTGTACTGTGGCCCCCAGAGAATGTAAAAAAAAATTAAAAGAGACATAATTGCACACCTTAAAATAATACAAAAGGAGTAATTCCTATTAGTTATAAATCAGTCTTTATGGCACCTTGGAGAAAAATGCAAAAATTGTGCAATATTGTAATTCAGACAACTTAAATATAATTTGTAAATCAGGTGGACTCTTCCAGAATTTGGGGAGGTGCTGGGCAATGTTCAAAGTGATGATCTCTTTAAAAAAAATTATTATTTCATTATGATCTCCCCAGATTTCAGCTGTTAGAAAAAGAGGTTCTCTGGATGTATTTATAGGCACAGAACAGAAGTTTTGAGAGAGAATGAAATCATTTCTGGATTCAAGATAGTCCCTACACATATTCTAAGATTTCACGTTCATCTTGTCAATCTGACCTTGGAAGCTGAGGCTCCAGTTCTAGGTCATGCTGGATTGTGATTCTGATGTTTCAAAAATTAAACTTTCTTTGCATTTCTGATATGAAGAGAATTTTAAATTTTTTTTAGCTTTAAGATGGTTTAAACTGAATGTGAATTAAGCTGAAAAAGGCCTTCCTGTCAAAAAGAACAATATTTTCTCAGCCAATTATTGTAACTTTATTCTTCACAAATGGAGAGCCTTCATAATAATTATCTAATCTAAATATCTCAAATGCAACAAGAAAAAAAAATGTTTTCTTAGAATTATTATAGCAGCATTTTAGAGATTTTTCCTATCTGACATATTTGTGGATCCATTTCACATCACATTTAAAAAAAAAAATATTTAAAATGTACCTTGTAGTTAATTGTCAATATTTTTCAGACCTGATTCACCACTGCTGAAATGTATAGCATGCTTGTATTTTTTATGCCTAGTTAGATGATCCTTTGTTGATCTAGTCAAGAAATACACTTAGGAATGACTACAAGGCTCTGAGGGCAAAGGTCAAGGGCATGGGAGCCCATATGGTCAATCTACTGGGATGGCTGAGGCAAGTGCCTGAGGAAGTGTGTCAGAACCTACAGGCCAACAACTGTTTGCATGGATGGTGTCAACAGTAGGGATTCAGCTTTTGTGAACATGGAACCTGCTCTGAGGACTGAGGATGCCTAAGAAGATCAACCTCATGAACTGAGGCAAAACTATTATTTCCACAGGCTGGCCAACCTGGTAAAGGAGCTTTAAACTAGGAACATCAGGGAAAGGAGATGATAACCCACAATCAAACGAGGGAGATAGCAGTGGGCTGGGAAGTAGGAGATTCAGAAGGGTGTGGACAAGAGAGTTATTGTAATCAACAAAACGTAATATAAACAGACCCTCTTGAATGTGCGTATGCACATAAATACCAAAGTGCCTGCAGGACAGCAGGATGGAGAAAACTCCATACATTTTCTGGGAAATCAGTGGAACTGGGTGCTCTCTGAGACAGCAATGCTCCCTCTCCCTCACGGCAAAGGTGGCAAATGGCCTCCTTGGCTGCATTAGGAAAAGCATTACTAGCAGCTAGAGGTAGATGATCCTTTCTCACAAATCTGGTTTCTGGCCTTCCCAGTGCAAGACAGACATGGAAATATGGGAGCGAGTACAGCAAAGGGCCACAAAAATGATTAATGGACTCAAGGAGAGACTGAGAAGATTTGTCTCTCATCAATGTGTATAAATACCTGATGGGTACCCTCTGAACAGTAGCATTGAACTAGGTGATGTCCAGCTAGCCACTCAACTTCAGCAATTCTGGTATTCTGTAACTAACTGTAGGTGAAAACCACTTTAAACTAGATTTTTATTTTATTTATTTTTGGTTTTTTAATATATAAATGTGCTACTCCATATTTATTGGAAATATTTGTCAATGATGACTTTTAAACCTTGGACTTACTTTAAAGCTTTTGAGTACTTTTTATCCAGTAGTTGATCCAAACCTCCAGATCCAAACCTCCAAATCCAAACCAAAGCTTATATAAAAAAAAAAAAAAAAAAAAGAAGAAACAAACAAAGGGCTTTTAATAGTACACTCCAGAAACAGCAGGATGTAATACCACCCATTGACTGCACTCTATAAATTTCTTCAGAGTGTGTCATTTGGAGGCAAATGTTCAGTGAGAAATGGATGAGTAAAAGATGTTGCTACACTTTGCTATCACTTGTAGTAATAAAGGCTCATGAACAAGTTGTTTTTAAAAACAACGACACAGAAAACAACACAATGGAACCACTACAGAACAAGCCTTGTATTTTTAATTTCTTTCTTTCTGAAGCTCTCACTTTCATGCCCAATTGACTTAGTGGTTGATTTGTGTGATGGTACAAGCCTAATTGTTGAGATCAAAACAGCCATTTTTTAAAAAAAAATGCTATTTAACCTAATGAGTACTGACACAGAATAATAAATAGGTTAGGCATTTCTCTTCATCAGCAAGCCTTGCATTTGATACTGTGATTTAGTTTACTCATGGTAGTCTCTGCTTTTCTTTTTGATTCCTGTTCTTTGGAGTCCGTTTTTTTGCCCTAGAGCTTTGGGGGCTATTTTTTTTTTTTCACATTTCTTTCTTACTTTTCCCCTAACCTTTTCCCCAATGTCCAGAGTTACTGATTAAACACAGGATGTTATGAAGTAAAATTTCATCCCTGATAACAATATCCTTATCTTTCAATTACTCTTAAAGCATAGCATTGTAGAAAAGGGGGAATACTCAGTTAAGTAGCCTTGCAACACCTATCTGGCAGTATTTAAGTGGTCCTGGTGAATGCTCTTGACCTGGTCTTAAAACCTTGGAGATGAAGCTTTCCTGCCATCCCACTCCCTTAAACTGTTCTAGTGCATCACTTTACACAGGAGCAGAAAGTGTTTCTCAATGTCTATTAATACAATACCTCTGTGCTCAGCAAGAGCATGGAGTGGATCCTCCTGGAAACTATGCTAGGCCACATGGGAAATAAGGAGGTGGTTGATGACAGCTGACATACCTTCACTAAGGGCAAATCCTGACTTTCAGATTTGGTCTCCTATGATGGGGTAAAACACTGGTGGATATGGGAAAAGCAACTTATGTCATCTACCTGGACTTGTGTGAATAATTTAACACTGCCCTGCATGACATCTTGGTCTCTAAATTGAAGAGTCATGCATTTGACAGATGGACCACTCGGTGGATAAGGAACTGGCTGGATGATCACACTCAAAGATTTGCTATCAGAGGCTTTTAATGTCTTAGTGAAGAACAGTGACAAGTGGTGATCCTCAGGGGTTGGTATTGGGACCAGCACTGTTTAACTTCTTTGCTGGTGACATGGACAGTGGGTTTGAGTGCAGCCTCAGCAAGTTTGCTGATAACAACAAGCTGTGTTGTGTGTTGACACACTGGAGGGAAAGTGTGGAAAATCCAGAAGGACTGCAACAGGCTTCAGTGATGGGCCTATGCAAACTTCATGAGGTTCAACAAAGCCAAACACAAAGTCCTGCAGTTGGGTTGGGGCAAGTCTAAGCACAAATAGAGGCTGGGTGGAGAATGGATTGAGAGCAGTACTGGAGAGAAAGGCTGAGAGGTGTTGGTGGATAAAAAAGTGAATATGAGCCAGCAATGTGTGCTTGCAGCCCAGAAAGCTAGCCGTATCCTAGCTGCATCAACAGAAGTGTATGTAGCCACCAGGTCAAGGGAAGTGATTCTGCTCCTCTACTCCACTCTAGTGAGACATCATCTGCAATACTGCGTTCATCCCCGGGGCCCCTAGTGTAAGAAAGACATAGATCTGCTTGCATGGGTCCAGAGGAGGGCCATGAACATGACTCAGGGGCTGGAACATTTCCCCAGTGAGGCCACGCTGAGAGTGGAATTATTCAACCTGGAGAGGAGAAGACTCCAGGGAGACTTATTGTGCCCTTTCAGTATTTAAAGGGGGTCTACAGGAAAGATGGGGAGGGACTCATGATCACAGAGTGTAGTGATAGGATGAAGGGTAACGGTTTGATTTAGTTTAGATATTAGGAAGAAATTATTTACTGTTAAGGTGCTAAGACATTGGGGCAGCTTGCCCAGAGAAGTTTTAGATGTCCCCTCCCCGGAAATGTTCAAGGACGGATTGGATGGGGCTTTGAGCAAACTGGTCTAGTGGAAGGTGTCCCTGCCTACACTGGGAGGGTTTGGAACTGGAAGATCTTTATGATCCCTTCCAACCCAAACCATCCTATGTTTCTATGATTGACTCTGTGATATAGAACACATTAATGTATATAAAAATAATCTCCTGTCTTGAAGACAGGCACCACCTATGCATAAAGCCTGTAATTATATTCTAATGGGTAGAACTTAAAAAAAAAGTAAATATTTTGACAGTTCTTTGCTGCTTTAGAAATAGTACAGGATATAGTAGTTCTGCTCTGTCTTTTATCTGTTCTCAGTCTTCCTGAATTTTTTCTCTTACATGGCTTTATTTTAACCTCTTTCATTTGGTATCTGAACTAGCCACCACTTTTGCTTCAGCTTTAGCTCAAGGAGCAACAAAAAGACACATCAGAAAAGATTAGCAAACCTCAGAGGATGGTGGGCTGATAATTTCATCAGCACTGGAAGAGGTAGGAATTGCCTTTTTGAGCCTCAGGCTCAATCCTAATAGTTGTTCTGTTTCTGTTGAAGAGGGAGCTGTGCTTCTCAACCTATTTTGTGAAAATGATGATGCCAACAGGAGTAATACAAAAGGCAGGTTATGTGAAAAGCTATAAATATAACTGCCCAGCTGATTTACAACAAACTGATGATATCATTATGGGGCTATTTTCTTAGCCAGGTTGCATTTCTGCTGAAATATCTGGTCTTCCTCTACAGTGGGATAGGTTTGTTTGAATCAAAGAATAATAGAAGGGTTTGGGTTGGAAGGGACCTTAAAGATTGTCTAGTTTCAAGCCCCCTCCCACAGGCAAGGACACCTCCCACTAGACCAGGTTGCTCAAAGCTGCATCCTGAGCTCTCCATCAGTTTCCCTTAAAATATTCTCTAGCTCCCTTGACACTTTTCCCCATCATGTCTCCCAAAAATATTCTGACTAGCAATTCCATAAATAAACTGCAGTCTGTTCTGAAGCCCAGTCATAATCCAATTGTTTGCATTCCCAGCCTGCTTCTGGATCCTCATCTCAATCACATCTCACAGAATCACAGAATGGTAGGGACCTATGGAGATCATAGGATCCAAACCCCTGCAGGACCATCTAATCTAGGGCAGGTCACACAGGAACACATCCAGATTAGTCTTAAAAGTCTCCAAGGAAGGACACTCCACAACCTTCCGGGGGAGCCTGTTCCAGTGCTCTGTGACCCTTACAGTAAAGAAGTTCTTCCTCATTTTGAGATGGAACTTCCTGTGCTCCAGTTTGTATCCATTTGCCCTTGCCTATTGCAGGGCATAAGCTAAAAAAGGTTGCCCTTTTCTTCTTGACACCCAGGCCTCATATATTTATACACATTAATTAGATCCCCCTAAGTCTTTTCTCCAGACTAAAAAGCCCCAGGTCAATCTTATGGTCGCTGAAGCCAAATTTTCTATGTGTGGCCAAGTTTACCAGGAATTTGCCATTGTTTGTGAGGAGAGGGTCATTAGAGCATTGCCCTTGGTTGGCCATTGTGCTGTTTGTGTTGGGAAGTTTTCATCAACACAGTCCAGAAACTCCCTGAGTTACTTGCACAATGCTATTTTGACTTTCCAGCTAATGACTGCAGTATATCCATGTAGGAATCCTCCATCAGACTGTAGACCAGTGATTGGGAGACTTCTATGTGTTATTTATAAAGAAAAGATGTTAATAAACTGTGGTAAACCTAGTGAAGAGTCTCCAAGGTGGGAGAAGATGCCTTGTGACCTAGAGAAGTGGATTTCTTCAGCCTGGAGAATAGATGGCTTTTGAGCATGTCTCAAGGGTCTTTATTAAGATGCCTGACAGCAGAGTTGAGACATGGGAGCCATAAACTGAAGCAGACTAGGTTCTCTCTGGATATAGGGGAGGAAAAAAAACCCAGAGTGATGCAAATAATTAAGCTGAGAGTTGTGCACTCCCTGTCCTTGGAGGTTTTCAAGACCAGACTTCATAAAGCCTTGAGTGATCTGACTCTACTTTAAGTGGGAGGTCGGACTAAACCCATCCTGAGTTGCCTTCCAGTCTGGATGATTCTGTGATTCTGTTGGCTTACTAAAGTTAATGCACATAGTACTTTTATGTAATAACTTAAGACCTTTAATTCACATGTTTTAACTTTCCTAAACATTTCTTCATAGCCAAGTGTTAAGGATTCTTTTTCTCTGATGTTTGTCAGTAAACATGCTTTTATTGTTTTGTTTTCAGTAATCCAAGAGTACACAAAGACAACAACATGATGGTGGGATAAGGATAATTTTCAAAGCTATTGCTTAATTTGTCCTCCAGGAAAGTTATCTAGGCCTTCCTAGAAAGGCCTTCCTATCAACTGGACTGGACATATAGCTGTGAAGATGTGATAATACTATCAGCTTATATTAGAAAGTCAGAAGGCAACTCAGGAGAACTGGAGAATCCTATTTCAGATAGTTTTTGTTGGTTAACAAAGAAAATAAGTGTTGTAGCCTAGATAATAAAACCACTTATTAGAAGCCTGTATTTCATATACTAAGCTCCTGCAGTTGTCACTGATTTCAGTGGGTCTGGATCTGCTGCCTAACTCTGAAAATAAAGCAGAAATTTCTAAATTGTTACTTGCACACATGAATACCTAAAACTAGGTATCTAACTTCATCTGAAGTACTTAAATCTGCTTTAAGAGATACTCTTTTTCTTATGGAGTAGCCTGGTGTTTCACACAGAGCAGATAGCAAAGCAAATGAGATTAGGAAGTACTTGGAATCTCTTAAATTTACATAATTTTTTATTTATCATCTACCATATGAGTTCAGTTGGTGGGAAAGACACACATGGAGATTTAGGCACACGGACTATGTGCTGCAGAACTAGAGATTTTTGTCCAGAGGTTTTACTTGTCAGCAAGAGGATATTGATTGGAATGTTGATCTGGTAAATTAGAGCCCATTGAACTATTTTTGTAGAAAGTACATGGGAATAATTCTTACTTGCTATCAAAATGTCTTTTCCACCTTATGAGTTGCCATAAGGCATTTTAAAAGGTCTCACTTTACAAATAACTTACTGTTCCTTTTAAAATTGTAGCTGTGGAGATGCAAATTTTGCAATTTGTTCAGACTGTGTAATATTTTGAATTGTTTTCAAAATGGGCTGGCAGTAATTCAATGAGTTTTAGAAAGCAAGTAAATACCTTAGCCAGACATGAAGTTGTGTATTTATTTATTTTTTTTTTAATATAGGTCATTCACCATATGATCTACAGAAACTTTATGCATAACCCTGACATTCTAAATTTTTTAAACTAACCTTTATTGGGGCATTATTTAAGTTATGAGAAAACTGCTACAGGCTTTTAGTCCTCTGAAACTGGCTTTAGCTCTGTATATGCAAAATTAATCTTTCTCTAGTTATAAGCAAAAATACTGCATCAGAAGCAGTGGAACTTGTCCCACTATAAAAAAAAATCGTATTTGTTTTACTTCCATAGGATTTCAATTTTAGCACATAAACCAGATTTTAAGGTAATAGTAATTACTTATATTCTCACGCCTTGTTTTGAGTGCCTGATGGATTTTTGCTTTCTGTGTTTCTTTTTTTTTTTTTAAAGTGGTGCTGTTAAACAGTACTTTGCCTTTCCTTTACTGATGTTCATTCAGAGGAGAAATATAGTTGAATATAACCAGTTCAGTTCTTCAGCTTTATTCTATCCAAGCAGGATTCTTTAGGGTAACAAGATGGCCATGCCGAAGAGCTCTCCACATCCAGCACTGACCAGTATGACTGACTGGTCAGCAAATCATTGAAAACTCCTCATCTGAGGAGTTCAGATTTAACCTTCAGGCTTGTTCAGATATAAAAAATTAGGACCAGTCCTTTAGTTCAGCTCATCAGTCAGAGCATTGTAAATGAGGTTACAAAAGGCATCACATGCTTTATGTGGAACACAACGTCAAGTCTGCCTACCTGCTAATTTTAAGAGACTTTTGTCCCCAAATTTTTACACTGCACTTGTTACCATCATCTGTGGGGACCTAATATGTGAAATTATCTATTTTGCGGGTTATGCCTGAAAAGCTGCTATAGTTTAAACCACCATTTTGTCAGTAGAAATTTTTAAGATCCGGAAAAGGCTATGAAAGTTGCATTGCCAAATATTACAGCTTGTGACCAGGTGCCTGCTACATATTGGAAAGAAACTTCTGAGCTAAGTGCTAGTGAAATGCGTGGGGAGAATGAGGCACTTCTCAGCAGTACTCAGCGTGCAGCTGCCTGGTAGCCCACAGGGACCTGAGGTGAGAAGGAGCAACCCTACCTCCTTATTCAACATACCTTTCTGCTATTTCCATTCCCAAGGCTAGGTCATCTCATTCTCACAGAAAAGTCAGAGAATGTGTGCTGTTGTGAGAGTGATTGGAAAACTTGCTTGGGACCACACTTTTTCATATATTACTGTATTTTGACCAACATCCTACTGCTGTTTTAAGGTAGTATCTCTTGCTTAGTTATCCTGACGTTGTCCTGCTTAGTTTAAATAGCTTTGAAAGCAGATGAAATAGCATCTGTCACTGGCTTGTAGGCACTGCTCTGGAATAAGGGAGCCAGAAGTTCAAGCACCAAATTAAGCTGAATAGGGATTTGAAGTTGAAAGGAAGGAGACAAGCGCACAAGTGCTCACAGAAATCCCTTCTCCTTCTTTGACTCAGTTTTAGGTTTAGTCATGGTTGAGAAGTACAAAGAATTTTCTCAGGCTGTAGGTGAAAAAGAAGGTGACTGTTTTGTCTGAGGGTCTGGTGTGGGTCTAGACATTAGCTACAGTCCCCACAGCACAGCTGTATGAAGACTGAGACAGGTATATCTGTGCTGTGTATCTGATGGTTTTGTTGCAGTGAAATTAGGAGATGCTCAGTCTGTGTTCATGTTACAAATTATAGTGGAAAAGGCATTTGATAATTTAAAATTACTTTTTCATTTTCCTACACCAGTAATCTTCAAACTTTTGTTCATAAAAGCTGTATCTAAAATTTATCTTTAAGCAGCGTATCTGATCACTCATTAAGTCTTCCATGTTAAAATTTCGCTAAGGAAGTCCTAATAAAAGTAAAAATATTATTAGTATTTGGTAAAAGGTAGCAACATGCATGTTCTAAAATTCCATGACCAGAAAATCCGCAGGCTAAATTGTTATTAAAAATCATTACAGTCCACATTAATTCTTGAACTGCAGATTGGGTGTGCAAGATGGAAATCAGTGAATGAGAGGACCTAGTGTTTTGAGCAGAAAGAGGTGGTTGATTGCCATGACTAATGAACACTCTGAGATTCCCCAAATTTTAGCTTTTTTTAATGCTGTAATGTAAACAACTTTCTGATTTGTGGAGTGAAGTGATAGTTTCAATCAGACTCAGTCATACAGACAAGATTTTGGCCTCGTAAGTCCTTCTTGAGCTCATGAATAAACTTATTCTTTATTATTATATTTATTATGCTGATATAAGAAAAATGGGAGAGATGTGTTGGAACATTACAGATTGCAAGGCCAGGCAGACACAAGTACGAAACATTAGGGAGGAGGAATTGAGACTATTTCAGATAAAGGAAAAACAAAATAACAACAACAGGAAAAAAAAAAAAAAAGGACAGGAAAGAAAGTAACACCAACAGAACACAAAAAATAAGAAATTAAAACAGTGTAAGTTTTGGTTGAGTCAATCTCATGTTTCACCACAGTCATGCTTTGGTGATGAGTTTATAAAATTGACATTTTTTTCAGGGAGAATACAGTATTTAATTATTTGTTTTATGTGGAATACCAAGAATTCTGTTTTTCTAATCACACATACACTAAATGACCACAGAGTAGGAAGTCATGTGCTAGCTAGTGAACTGATGAAGTCAGATTGGAAGGGAATTATACAGGGGGATAAAAAGCTTGTGCTATCACCAAGTTAAAGCTGCGAATATCTCCCTTGATGGTATTCACACAGGAATCAAGGGAAATGTGTAGAGGGCATGGTGGAAATCTTTGACATGCTGCTGGCTACTGCTGCTCGGTTTCGAATGATGAACCTTCAAGGGGAAGAATTTGTGTGCCTTAAGTCCATCATCCTGCTCAATTCTGGTAAGTGCTGTGCTTTGCTGTCACTTGGGTAATTGTGGTTGCTTCTGTATGTGGCTGAATGTTACTTGTTGTCACTAATGATGTTTTCTTTTAGAGACAGCAGCAATTGAAAAGGAACTGTCAACATAGATGCAGGCAGGACCGCTAGGCAGGGATGGAAGCAGGCAAACCTGTTCAGTGGTGTAGAAAGGACCCAGCAAATTAATGCAGTAAGTAGTTGATATGTTGTGTACAGCTGGTGTGAAGGGTGGTCAGAGCAGAGTTTTGAGCTAGGTGCTGGTAGGTCTTAGGTCAAGCTCCGATTTCAAGACGCTGAAGTAGCTGGAGCCATACTTGGGGCCTTCAAAGGCAACACTTCACTGTAAACCTACACGTTTCTTTTTTTGGTGATGGTAAAATAAAGAGAAATAGCAAAGTGTGGCTGAGTTTATCCCAGTTTCTGTTAAAATACAGGCATCTTAAACTGATGTTATCACCTTCCACTACCTTCATAGTTAATAAGTATTTTTGGGCTGTAAATCTCATTCTGAAGCTACACTTCAAAAATAAGTGATTAGACAGCAAATGTAGGTATAGATATAAATATGTAAGGTTAGTTGACTTGAATTCTGCATGAGATGATTAAAATAAGCAAATTCAAGTTGAGACGTGAGAGAAAATTTCTGCTGCACACCACATGATTCTTTTCTGTTTGAAAAGAGGAAGAACTCCAGAGAATATATTTTTAAATGCAGAACAGGAAAAGGAAGGGGTAATGGTTTTAAACTAAAAGATGGTAGATTTAGACCAGATATAAGGAAAAAAATTTTTACATTGAGGGTGGTGAAACACTGGCACAGGTTGCCCAGAGAGGCAGTAAATGCCCCATCCCTGAAAACATTCAATGCCAGGTTGAGCTGGGCTCTGAGCAACCTGATCTAGTGGAAGATGTCCCTGCTCACTGCAGGGAAGGTTGGACTAGATGACCTTCAAAGGCCCCTTCCAACACACACCATTCTAAAAACAACAACAACAACAACAAAATTCTAAAAAGTGAGGCCAATGACATTCTCACAGAAAGGACAGAGGTCTAAAATGATAATAATATAGGCACTAGGGTAAAAATTTTAGATTCAGTTCTCTGCTAAATTGTTATATAATGAATTAAGATGCCAGACTTTCCCATCACTTGTTCTCACACTTTCCTGTTGAGTCTGAACTTGCAGATTGTGTCAGTCTCTAGACAGAACACATGTGGAGGGCTGTATATCCTTTTTATCTGGTGGTCTAACAGGCCACTTGCCCAAGTTGCATGAAATACAAATTCAGGTAATTCTCATCGAAGGCTAACTGTACACTCAGTAGTCTTTATTGGTTAAGCACTTCTTCCTTTATGGAAACTTGGACCTGGTCTACTCAAAAAATGAACCAAATCAAACTTCAAGCCAAATTATATATTGTTAAAATCAAATATAAAGTATTCAATTTATGTTCTACAGGCTATTAATGGGATTCAAGTTTTGCTGTGGTTGAATTATGAAAAATATAATTATGAAAAAGTAACATCTGAGGCAAGCACCTGGCATATCAGGAATGAGGGGTTACTTTTTTATCTTGGATGCCAGGGTATGACAGTTGTAATTGCTGTTTGACATTTTATTTTTTTATTGTCCTGATAATTAGATCATTTCCTAAAGCTGAAATCCTCCAGATTTTTATCTAATATATTAAAATGTAATTAGCCCCTTAAATAGAGAATATGCAGTTGATTTATAGAAATATTGAATTATTATTAGAAAAAGAATAGAAAGTTTGAATAAAACACATCCAATGTTTATATATTGAATGTGAAGCCATGCTGTTGAGAATTTTTGTGCCAATGCTGTATTTCATATTGATCCAGAAAACTAAATTTGTTTAGATAAAATTTTGCTAGATGTCTCCAGCTATCCTTCATAAACACACCTCACTTTGTTAATGGGATTTTTTTTGTTTCAAGAAGTCAGTGATAATCAAAGCCAGATTTCCTCATGCAGGTAAGGGAGGTGGGACCACGGGGTGAGGCTAGGAGATTCTAGATCTTCATTCCTTCAAGGATCATATTCAGCAGGTTTGAATTGGTGGTGCTCTACGTGGTAGGTCAGAGTTGATTTCATGGTCCGATGACTGATCTGATTTCAAGTGTGTGGGTTTTTTTTACACTGTGTAAAAGATTGTAGCTGCTCAGAAGTCCATCAGTTTTACAAGAATCTTGACAGAGATAGGTCAGAGAGCATGGATTAATTTCAACTGTTACAGATGCATAGTGAAAGCAATTTATATAATTGTCAGGCAGAGCAACACATATTACTCTGGCTTGCATACTGCACTTATTGCAGGATATCTGAGTACGCTGTAAACTGAATGTATGTCTATGTATGGCCACAGAATGCATGTATGTATTGCTTGTAATTACCTTTATGCACAAAAGTAGTTAATTTTACATTTCAGTTTTTGCATTCATATAGCAAACTAATTTTACAACTCTCTGAAGCTTTAACTATTAGGTGGTTGGAACGTGGACATGAGCTTCTGATGGTCAGATCCTTTAGATGCCCAAATTAGGAGGTAACTAAGTAGCATAATTTGGGGTATATGTAATAGCTGTGTAAGTGTTGTTTGGCATAGATAATCTAAAATGTCTCTTGGAGATGCCTTTCTTCACAGAATATAGCCAGACTCTTTGTAAAGTGCTGGACAGATGAAATATTATGAGCACTGAAGTGCACAGCATATATGATATATGAGAGGCTGAGAGAGCTGGATTTGTCCGTTCTGGTAAAGGGAAGGCTGAGGGAGGTTCTTATGGCACTCCTCAGATAGCTGATGAATAATTATGGAGAAGCCAGGGCCAAACTCTTCTCAGAGGTGCAAGAGGAAAAGACATGTAGCAATGGAGACAAACCACAGCAAAGGAAACCTTGCTTAGATGAGCAGAACAAAAAAGCTTCCCAGTGAGAAAGGTTAAGCACTGAAACAGGTTGGCCAGAAAGATGTTACCGTCTCCATCCTCGCACATACACAAAACTCAGCTGGACAAAGCTCTGGGCAGCTTGACTGAACCCTGAAGTTACACTGTTTGAGAAGGAGGTTGAACTATATGAATTCCAAGCCTTCCTTAACCTGATTTTTTTTTTTTTACTTTATTTTCTCTGATTGCACATGATTGCACATACACAAATCTTCTATTAAAGTAACAGCAGATAAACACACTATGAATTTTTAGCCCTTATGCTATCTGTGTTATATATGCATATGATTAAACTGACTGATCTCAAAATGATTTAAACAAGTGGAATAATTAAACAAATTGGGCTAATTATGGTACATTTCATATTTAAAAGCAGTCTGTATTTGCCTTCTAAAGCTTTGTGAAGATTTAATTCAGAGTGTACACAAACAATTCTTCATTAAATTCTTGGGCAGCTGTTAGTCTCTTCGTATGAGGTAGTGCTGTTTGTTGCTTTTGTTGGACATTTTCTCTCTTTTTTTTTGCAACATCTTTCAAGGCTGTTCAATGTCTTTACCCTCCTTTTCCTTGTGTTCTTGGGCAAAATACAAACAAATTTTTAAATTTCAATATGTGTGTGGAAAAGATGCAAGGTTTTGTTTATAAAGCAAAATATACATTTATGCTAGGCCAAATGTTTCCTGAGATATCGAGGCGACAGCGTGTCTGTAACAACAAGGACAGTATTGTCTCTAGCTAAATAACAAACCAGAAGGTGCCCCTCTAAAGCTGCAGCAATAAATCTTTTGGCTAAAAAATGAAATTGTCTTTTTGAAAACCACGCTCAGCTCAATAATAAAGGGCTGTTTCTTAACACTGGAAAATAAGTATTAGAAACGTGAAAGGGCAACATGATTCCAGATGATTTATTTTTGAGTGTGTCTGAAAAGAGGAGTGGTGTTATGTGGCAAAGCAACAAGCTTTCATTTTGGAGACAAAGATGTAGATCATGTCTGCCTTAGCGGCTGAGTCACCTAATCCGTTAGCTGCTTAGTCCATAGAGATGTAAAGATTTAGTTACTTTTATGCATTCTGCAGACCTTCTGATAGATCTTTCCATCTGACTACTGTTTTGTTTTTTTTTTTGGTGATTTTTCCAGATCTTGTTATATTGTGTTTTTTATTAATTTCTTTCTTTGGGAGGCTGGATGATTACATGAGTGTAAGGTGCAGAGCTGAAGTTGCTCATAGCTCAGCCTGGCTTGCTGCAGATCCAGAGCAATGGGGCATGGTAGAAGGGGAAGAAGGGCATTCTTCTCTACAGTAACATGCAGAAATACATGACTATATATATTGATGCATATAAAATTATTTTACTCTATGCTGATAGCTGCCATGGTAGCACTGCAGTCTCCCAGGGACCCTGTTCCATGCATAGCTGTGTGTCATGGGCATGGACCAATAGGCTTTACTTGTTTGCTGGATGGTGCTTCCTTCTGTCCTTGCCCCTACTATGTTACAGTTCTCATCTACAGAAAGAGCCGGAAAATAACCTGGTAGCTATTCAATTTAGGCTTGCTTTCAGTTCCAGAGCTTGGAAATACCTTTGAGATTGTTAAATTTCACTTTGCTAAGACAAGTTTCTGCACTCTTGTTCCAAAACTCTACTTGTGTGTGTATGTGTGTGATGGATAGCAGGCACTTCTTTTGGGGAAATTTCAGGTGATTGGCCTGGGGCAGGAGCAATCACCAGAGGGAAAGAAAGTAAAACCAAACGTCATTTTTCTTGGCAGTTATTGATTGGCAATTGCCTGAAGTCTCTACATTTTTTGGGGAGTGCTTTTTTGATTTATATTTTTTAATAGCTTCTAGACTAGACCTAGGTGAGACACAATTCTTCCTAACAGATTTTCTTTTCCTTTGCTGATTTGAAACAAAGGGGCACTGCTACAAGGGCACAATTACATCCTCTGGCTGAAGCAAGGTGCTCTGAAGGCACTGTGGTCTTATGAGACTAATGTTTCCTGCTAAAGGGCTATTGCCCCTAAAGGTACCTGCTAAAGTATAAAGCCTGATATTGTCAGTAGACGTATGTGAGGGTGCTTCAGAATCATTCAGCTGAAAAAAGCCCAGGGAGATATTTCTCTTTGGTGAGTTAATTTCAGTAAAAATAATAATAATAATCATAAAGAGCTTTATGAGGAAAGAAGCCATTGTACTATCTATCAAATTTGAAGCAATATTCATTACCAAAATTAAGAGCTCTGACTGACATTTTTCAACAGTTGTGCAGTATTTGAATTATCATTTTAGTTTTTTAAAGCAGTCTCTCTCTCTCACTTGGTGTCTCTCTCAGAGACATTCACACTCTGATGTTAACAAACATAAATTTGTATTTCTTTTTAGTACAGAAAACCCAAAGTCATAAAACCTACTTGCAGGTTACAGTAGTTTCAGGTGCCAGGTCCTTCAAGTACTGAGATGATGTAAGCAGGTGAGGTGTGCCAAGAAGATGGTAAAGAAAAAAAAAAAAAAAGCTCAATTTCCCTGACTGCTTAGATGCATGGCAAATATTATCTTCAAATCCAATAGTATAATTCCTAGGCTACAAACAATACAAACAAGCTAGAGTATATATGTCTGTGTATGTGTGCATGTTAGCGTGTCTGTGTCTTTTCTTTTCTTAATATCACTAACTGCATTCCATATTGTGATATATACAATACTTTAAAGAAAAGCCAAATGAAAAGTAATTCCAGAAACAAATTTTTTCCAAGGACAAGATCTGAATTTCTTTTTGGCTGTGTGAGCTGATGCAGAAGGGCTAAAGCACAGGATATGTCAAGTACATTATAGACACAGGTTAATGAACACACCATGATCCAGCCAGTTTGATTTTATTAACATACATGTATGTCCAGCTTTTGCTGCCTCAAGACTGGATTATAGTAATACAACCTGATTAGAGTTATTGGCTCAAACCAGAGGATTAAAAAAATCGATGCTGAATGCAACAGCTGCCTTTTGGCAGCACAGTGCTGTTGTGACCTGATTCACCTTTGCTATGTGTTATCGTCTAGAACAAATTCAAGATAAAATCATGCAAAATAGTTTTGAATTTCCCATTTAGAAAGTTGATGTGCTTTATGCACCCAAGAAGTACTACTGGACAAAGCTCTTATGCCTGGGTTAGAGTGCTCTATAGGAGGTGTAGAGGGGCTGTTGGAGGGGAAGTCTGATGGTGTCTTGATCTCTGGAAATGTTTCCTTCTGGTCCAAACCTTCGGGCTGCTCACTTTCAGCAGTAAGCAGTGTAAAATGACTAAATTTACACAGTGTGCTTTGGACATGATTTTAAGGAGAGTTGGGTTTGCAGGTGAAGGAGCATTCCTTCCCAAGCTCTTTGTTGCTTTGGGAGGGTTTTGTGAGGCTAGTGTGTGTAAACAAACCCTGATTTTGTTTACATGTTTTGTGGTAGCATATTATTCAGTTCTAGACTGACTAGCAAATCACAAAAAAAAAAAACCAGACATTAAGCAGAGGAGTAAACAGCAAGAACTGCTGAAGGCCTGGGCTGGTCAGTAAGTATTGCAGAGCTCTCAAGGGGCAGCAGCATCTCCTCAATGTTTCAGAGCTGAGTGAGCCAGATAGGTCTAGCTACAGGCTGCAGGTGTTGCCCACAACCTGGCCCAGAGCTTGGATAGACTCAGGCCAGGAAGAGTCATCGTCTTCTTCCTCCTGCGTTTCCCACAATGACCAAATACATGCTACAGGTCATTCAAACCAGTGACCTGGCTGGCAAGCAGGAGGGTTCACACACAGTCAGCTCCCATGGTTCAACACAACCAAAGAGGCCAGCCACGACGTGTACCTTGGCCAAGTCTGGTTCCATCAAAGTAATTTTTTTTTTTCTGTTATTTGTTTGTTTTCTTTCTCCTTCCTACTCCAGGTGTGTACACTTTTCTTTCCAGCACCTTGAAATCTCTGGAAGAGAGAGACTACATTCACCGTGTTCTGGACAAAATCACAGACACTCTGATACACTTAATGGCTAAGTCGGGTCTTTCTCTGCAGCAGCAACACAGACGACTGGCTCAGCTTCTCCTCATCCTCTCTCACATCAGACACATGAGGTGAGAGCAAACATGCAGTCAGCCCTTCTGCACTGATCCATGCAAAGGGGGTTTCACAATTGCACACTTCTTTCAGGGGAGTGCAAACTGTGTAGAGTTGTTTAAAAAAAAAAAAATCTACTTTCTATATAGAGGTATGGATATGTGTGCAAAACATTGTATTGGATTATGGTGTGAAAGGAGTAGATGTTTTCCCCACTTGTTTCTTCTAGTTTTCTTTGCCTTTTCTTGTTTTTATAGTGCTCTAAGCAGTATCCACCTCTAATGTTATGTGCATCTTGTGTACTCTGCTTGAAAAGTAGAATACTAATGTGTCAGTAGCCTAATTCTGCAAACTTTAGTCTCCTATGAGATCAGATTTAATAAAACTATCACTTTTATGTCGCCACTTTGTACAAGTGGCTTGATTGCAAATCACTTTAGAAAGGAGATTATGATCATTATGTGTATTTTATGGGTGAGGGTAAATGCAGATCTGCTGAATCCCAATTGAGAGAACTGTGCCCTTCGCTAGCTAGAGGTGAAATGTCTCAGGCACTCTGTTAAGCAATGATTCTCCCAAATGTAATTACCTCTTAAGGTAGCTGCTCAGTGGCTGGAGGGTTATCAACATGACATGTCTAAAAAAAGATACAGTATAAATTTTATTTTTATGAAAGACAAGAGATGATGTTATACAGATTTAAATTTTTGTTATTTCAGTTAATAAAATTAAAATAAAAATAAGCACCACATCATAGCTACTAAAGCTGAAGCATGCAAATTTTACCTCCTGGGCTGATACACAAGTCTTCAGGAAAAAGTCAAAAGGTGTGTGCATGTGTTTTTTTTTAACTTGTGTCTTCTTTGGAGTTTCTTTGTCTTCATGTTAATAATTTTTTTTTCCCTGAAGAAGTATTTGTACAATTAAGGACGTTCCAGATGCATAGTGAAGTTAATTATTATTTCCATAGTTTTGTGACTGGTTATGATTACAAGTGAGCATTTGCTAAGGTTATTGTCTAGGACAAATATCTAGTATTTTAGGTTTTATTATGGGAAAGCCAAGATTCATCCCATCCACTTAGTCACAGTGCCTAAATTAAAAATCCATGTGCTCTAGCCTATCTTGTGGGAAAAGGAGAGAAAAAGAACCTCCTTTAGAAGACAACTTGCTCATGAGCCGTCTGAAATGTTCTTTGAAGGTGCCTTCTGCTAACTGTAGCAGGAGCGTACAGCATCTGCACCAACTTGTTTTGTACAAAGTGGGATTTACATGAACCTATCAAAGACTATCAGCTGATATAGCTTTATTTTCCCCCTAACACATTTGGAAAGTAATCATTGTTTTGTTACAACCCACAGCAACAAAGGAATGGAGCACCTCTATAATATGAAGTGTAAAAATGTAGTTCCACTCTACGATCTCTTGCTGGAGATGCTCGACGCTCACCGACTACATGCCCCCGCAGCCAGGAGTGCTGCACCCATGGAAGAAGAGAACAGGAGCCAGCTGACAACTGCATCAGCTTCATCTCATTCCTTGCAGTCTTTTTATATAAACAGCAAAGAAGAGGAGAATATGCAGAACACAATATAAACAAAAGTCGGTATGTATAATGGTATAAGAAACCCAGCAGCATACTACCTAGCTCATGCTTGATTTGGTCTATAGTGCCACCTATGTAAACACTCCAATGACAACAGTCACCCCCATTTTCCATTTGAGTGTTTGTCAAGCACCTGCCTAAACTGATTGCTTACACTAAATGGGAGTCATTCCATTGCTATGGACAGCCAGCAAGGATTGTCAGGCTAACTTGATTTCAAATTTGCAGTGGTTTTATTTGATTTTGCATGGAAGTTGAGTAATTCCTAATCTAAACAAAACATTAATTTTACTATAAATTACTAGTCCCTACCACCCATGTGTACTGATGTCTTCATGAGTGGTAGCCTTTGTTGATACCCACCCCAAATTCTGAGCTCACTTAATCCTTTACTTGCTTGAAAATTTGTAGCAGTTTGGAAGAGATTCTGGATGACTTTTTTGGGAGGGTGAATGGAAAGCTGATTGGCATCTTACTGTGCCATAGCGAAACTGGACGGCTAGTGACTGTCTTGATAGTTTAGGTAGATTCCTGCCTCTCTTCCTCCTGCCCTAGAAAAGTATCTCTGTCAGAGAATAATTGTTTTACCTTGCTGGCTTACATCATCAGACAAGTCTTTCTCAACATCATACTGACCTAATTTTAGGTCCCATTAGCCCTACCCTCTAGTTATATTGCATGGTGTCCATCCTATCTTGTCTAATCCTACAAAGCTCAATTGTTCTGTTGCTTGGCAGTGCATAAGTCAAGGGCAACAAAGCAAACATAGTGGTAACATACATAATTACTCTTAAATCAGACCAGATAATTACAAAAATCATTAGGTCTTTTTAAAAAAAAATACATCTTCACACCCATATATGTTCCAGCACTATTTTATATAAAAGCCTCTCCCTGTCCTTTGCTTTGGTGTGCTACAAAATAAGGAGTGAGGATGCCAATGCAAAACTGGCACAGCAGGGTGGGATGGTCCCACTCCACTCAGCAGAGCTTGGCCTGGCTGTGTATGGGAGGGCTGGCATCACAGCCAGAGCAGTAGGCTTTGCCTTGTCTTAGCTTTCTTCAGCTCTCGTTGGGGCATGCTCAGAAGTCACTGTTAAGAGCCAGCTCACCTGTGACACCAGATCTGGGCAATCAGCCTCAGACATGACACTTCTCCCAGAGAAGACTCTGGGACTGCATGTCCAGGAAGATAAATCTGGCTTTTTCATAAATATTAGTCAGATTCTTCAGACAAACTGTAAATATACACTTTTTAAAAGGTCCACTGATATCAAGAGTGGACAGTGAGACATGAAGGAGAGAGACCGAAGGAATTCATACTATGTGCTGTTCAAAGTAGCAGTCGGTGTTTGGCTGCCTCTGTGCTAGAAAATATTTGTCAGGGAATGTTGCTGGGTACTGGAATGTGACTATTACATATGTCATCAGGGATATTTTCTTAGTCTAATGATACACTTTGCCTGTGCTATCTGCACTTCTGCTTTTAGAGGTGCCGTTTGGGAGTTAGCATGGACCAGGGACTATTTCAACAGCTGGTTGGAAGTGACCACCCTGCCAGTAAGGACATTTCATAGCACATGTGTAGGCTGCTCCACAGCAGCTGGCCACAGTGCTAGAGAAGGGTTCAGGGGTACTTTTCCTGCTATAGTTGAACCTTAACGTTAGATTATGTTGATTGGAATATCCTGTAGTAACTAAATATAGGAAATAGTGCAACTAATGTCATACGGGAGTGCCTACGTCTAACTATGCTCCCTGTCACACAAGCAGAGTCTGTGCACAGTGAGCTTGAGTGACATGGCAGTTGTGAAGGCAGCAAGGCATAGGACAAGTTCGTGCTCCAAGTCAAGGATTTGATCTTTAGTGAATGGACATAATGATGTCTATAACAGTATCGTGTACATATCTGAGGATACGTGCAGTATAAAAGTCTAAAGCTAGATGCTACCTATGCTTGAGAAAATTCCTCAAAAACTGTGCAAGCCTAAACATGTGAAACAGTGAGGTTAATAGGCCTTTTATTGATGCATATTATAGTGTCATTTTTTTCTGAATGTGCTGAAGGATTTGTCTTTTTGTGTATGCAGTAAGAGTGTGTTTGTGTGTGTGTGCATGTATGTGTGCAAATTTCGTACCTAAGGGCTTTTGGAGGGCTCCTAAATGTCATGACAGAAAATGCACATTTTGCTTTCTTTAGCAGTTGCTTTCAAACGTGTTAGAAAAATCATGAATGCCCTGAAGTGAGTGCAGGCTAAGATATGAATGGAGCACAGGAATCCCTGTAGTTACGCTTATGTGTTTACACCATCATCATTCACTTGTAGCCCAGTGTGAGTTAGAGCTGCTCTTTAAATACTGTACGTGCAACTTTGGTGTTCTCCATGAGAGAACACACAGATCAAGCTCATAAGCTGGAAGGCAAATAATTGGTTTAAATGAACACCCCCCCTTCCTACATTCCAGAAAAAGTTCATTACATTGATTCAAGTGTAAACTTGGGCTAGAGGGGAAAAAAGTAGTTAATGGAGAACAATTCACATCGGAGGGGCAGATTCTGATGGTACTTACGTAGGGCAAGTACTACCACAATCTACACATTTTTCTGGTGAAGCTGAACAAGCATGAAGTGGTATGTGGCAGACAGAAGGGTATCATAATGTGTCTTGGAACATAAAGAATAATCAATCAGCTCACAATCTTAATTATGAACACTTTCCTAGGCTCAGCCCTTGAAAGGAAGTGGTTTCGATTCAACCAGTTCTCCTGTGTTTGTAATGACAACAGTAAAGGGCACCCAAGAAATTAAAACAGTGATTCCAAGTAACACATTCATTTACCTTGGGGCCATTTCAGGGTCTGTGTCATTAACTTGTTCATAAGATTGTAATTGAAGCAGCACCTTAATGAATATAGTAACCTTCCCATAGTTATTTATAAAGATGATTGTCCACATATCAGACAGCTGAATGTAGCTATTCAATTGATTAAAAAAAGTCTATGATACAAAAATGACAACTTTTTTCATATGTAATTCTGAATTATGCTCTCATGTATGCAAACAATTGTGCCTGACATTTGGTAATTGTGATTTCACAGGATGCTATTTTATGTATTTGTGTGTATGTATATATATTTAAATGCATATATATATATATATATATATATACACTTTATATTTGCAGTTGACAAACCAGTACTACCTGAATACCTGGTGCTGGATATTAAAGAAAAATATATAGCATGAAAAAGAAATTAAAACAAAACTATTTAAGGCAGCTAATTATGCTTTTACCAAAAGAGTCTCTGGACAGCTAATGAAAAAACTTATTTTATAAAGTTTATACGTGGATTTTTTAAAAAAAATAAACAAATTAAAAAAAAAAAAACAAACACCATAAACCCCCTAGAAACACAGGCAATGTAATACCAGCACAAGCCAAACAGAAATAGACCAGATGAACTTGCTTTGCTTGAGAATATGATTGTTACTGAACTATTACAAAAAAAGCCTGGGAGGCAGAGAGGAGATAGATAGGGTGATGTGTAGTACTTAGTGCTGTTCAAGTTTCCAACATGTGAAAGCTAATCTAGTTTGCAATGGTTCAAGCCATGTCTCAATGTTGCAAACTTTGTCTCAGGTGAAATTCCCAGTTAGGGCAGTAGGATTTGTAGTGGTGTAAAATAATTTAATGAGAGTTTCTTGGTGTGTTGTCCTGGGTTTGTAGTAAATTTACTATTATGTTTCAGGGACATCTCGTGTCGATTTTTTTCTCCTTCTATACACTGAGGGGTTTAATAATTTTAAAATATAATTAAAGAAATAATCTGAACTGAGTTCCCAAGATATTGCAAGGACTAATAGCAGTTTGTAAGACTTTAAATTGGAAAAAAAATAAACCAAAAGAAAACTCAAACCACTCCCTTCATCCACGCCAGGGTTTGTACAGCAGTCTCCATCCGTTTCCATTGATGCCAATTTATTCCTTAAGAGTTGTGCCAAATATTTAAAAAGAAATGAACTACCAGCAAAGTAAAAAATCTGCCTCACTAGGTCCTTAGTCTTATCACAGGCTTTGGTAGGAACACAGCAAGCTTCTCTTGTGTATATAATATCCTGATTTAAAATTAGATTGCAACCTGACCTAGAGCTAATGGGATTTTGTATATAAGGTATTCCCAGCTGAACTTATGTGAAGTGCATTTCTTACTTTGAATAAAGAGATGGCTATTTTTTATGTTACCTACAACCATAATACAGCTTTAGAGATAGAAATTCAACACACATAAAAGAACGGTCATGTTAATGACAGTATCATAATACAAACTGGACTTTGCTGTCACCTGCAACTGTAGTGTAATCTCAAATTGATCCAAGAATTTTAAAGTAATATTTCTCTCATATTAATGTCCTATCCTTTCTGCTTGCTATTCCCTTTCATCTTTGAAATGCAGATAGCCTTATATCCTGAAAGTTGCTTTCAAAGTGATTTTTGCCCACAAGGGTATCCGGTTTTGCACTGTGTTAAAAAAAAAAAAATTCTAAAAATATTTTTTGAATTCAAATGTGCCTAAAGAAACAAAAAAATTTTTTTTTAAAAAAAATGTATTTGCCACCATCTTGCAAATTAGTATGCTCTATACTCCTGTGTGCCTCTAATTAGAAGTCTGTTTCTTCAGAAAGTGCCCATTGGAAAATGAAGGGATAGACTGCTGGTCATGAGACTTGCATCAACAAGCTACTTTATGTATCACCTTATTGTATATACTATAAAACTAATGCTTTTGTGTGCACTATGTAGACTGTCAATGAAAAGTCCTTTATTTGGTATAGGCTCAGCTGCCATAATGTATTTGTTGAAGTATTCTATTCTTTCACTGATGCATATAAAATGGATGTCTTTGTTTTTGTGATTTTTTTTTTTCTTTTGCACCTAAAAATGTTCGAAAAAAGTCTAAATGAAAAATCTTGTAGGCTACTTGTTTGGTGCAAGATTTTTATCAATGTATTTGATGTTGAAAATAAAGAATTAACCAGAGCTCTTTGTTTGATGAGTTGTCTTATGTATAGTTAAAAAAATGTTTCTCTGCTTATTATTGTCTAGTATCCAGTGAAGGGGCACATTATATTTTACAGAAACAGCATGTGTCTGTTTCTGTGCATCTAAGTGAAAGCTGTTTCTTAATTACTTCCTTTACTTTTCCCAAAAAGCATAAGAGTGGCCATTTCTAGAGCCAATGTTATTAGGTCTGGTCTCTCATGTTCCTAATGACGCCAGGGAAGTCAGGTAGGTACTTCATACTTCGTATGCTTTAATGTGCTTTTTTATATCCTTTATGTTCCTTATTTTGGCTTGTGAAGCATTATGCTGCAAGAGACAAATTGTGTGAATTTAGACTTCTGTACCTGACTGCCAGTTACCATGAGTTAGTTCATGGAAGTTATCCATGATAACACTCAGGAAGGGATAGAAAGAAATGAAAGATAGTTTTATTGACATGAAACCACTTTGAACTTAACCCTACCCTGTAAAATACTCTCAAAATTATATTTGGTCTTTGCAAAGAATCAAACCAGCAGGCTATAGCACTTAGATGCATATGTAGATATTTCAAAATATTGTAACAGTTTGAATGGGCAAAGGATCGCAGATGGAATTTCATGTGGTTTAATTTGTTCCATTGCCTCTTGCCCTAAAGGACAACTATAAAAGTGCCTGTGTCCCTCTTCCTCATTCCCTCCCATCATGTGTCTTGTGTGATGGGAGAAAGTGGATGAGATGGCACCTTACGGAGACCCTCAGGTGAGGAACCCATCAGAAGAAGGGCCTCTGCAACCAGTCACTGGGCACATTTCCACAGCTAGGGCCCAGCTGGGACTCCAACTTCAAAATTATACAGCAAGGATGTATCTTTCTTGTTCACTGCAGAGCTCTTCTTGCTGAAACACCTGGATCAGCTCTACTAGGCTCATCACTCCATCACTCTTGCTTCCCTCACAACATACACAATGCCTTGCAGAGCAGCTGCCTGCTCCCTTGAGGGACCCCATACACATGCATACAGCTGTATGCACTGGGCTCCCCTCCACGTTCTTGCTTTCTCTCTTTCCTAAGATGCAATGCATGTCTTGTTCCAGCGTATTTTAATCTGTCCAATTAGAAAGATATGACATAGTTAAAGCATCATCGAAGTACACATCTGACTGCTTTTACTTTTCTGCTAATTAAGGCAATCCCCTTGTTATGCAATAACAACAGCTTCTTTGTGGGCTACAATTTGGTGTTCGCAGTCAGTGGTGCACCCACACACTTTAAAAGGCTTGTGGCCATGCTTATTTTTCAAAATAGTATGTTTTTTTTTTTTTTTTTTGTTTTGTTTTGTTTTGTTTTGTTTTGTTTTGTTTTTTAAATCCAGATACCGCTGCATTAAAAGCCCCATGAAACAACTGTTTCTTAGGCTGAAAAAGTCTTAAATCTCTTTCTTCTGGACTATACTGCTTGTCTCCACCACCCACACAGTGAAAAGGCAAGGAAAATCCAAACATGTAAAATAACACTCATCAGCATGCTCACAGCGTAAGAATACCCATGGAAGGGCACTGTATACACCGTTTTTCTCATGTGTGCCCAGCCAAGCTTCAATTACTACCATTCACCATGGCATCCTGCAGACACAGAAGATCAAGTATAAAAATGTTCACAAAGTCTTTGGGAAAAGTGACCATCAAGATAATAACATTTGGCACTTATCTCAGCAGGAGCAAGGGCAACTAGCTCTTATGTCCCTGTAAGATCTCTGTGTTGCAGTATTTGGGTGTCACTCTACTACTGTCTTCATTTCTGCAGGCATACAGGTGATATAAAATCCATCTCCTGTTGTTTTCCATTCCTACACATTGTGCATAACCCCAGTATGCTACCATTTTAAACAACTGAAAAATGTGCATGTGAGGAACGGCTGTGCTTTCAAGATTTTTTTTTTTAAGCCAGATTTTCCAACACATGCTTGGGACTGTAGGATATTTAACTCCTCTACACACAAAGACCAAGTGCTCCTTTTTTAAGACAGAAAGATTTGCTTCTTGTCAGATGTCCTTTTGATTTTCCATTCACCTCTTGAGAATTCATGCCATTCATGGAAAGGTGAAACAAGTATGTTATACCATAAACAAAAAGTGCACTTTGCAGTGACAGCCAAAGAAGGGCACATAAAAGCTTAACAGTTTAGGTATTCATATGAAGGCAGAAAAGCTGGAGTTCACATCTGCTTTTGCAGGATCATTTTTTGCCTACATTAAATCTGAAAATAAGAAAAAGAAACTTTATCTCCAAAATGCCTTATTTCTACCTGTCTATCTCAACCAAAACGTTACAGCACCATGCTTTGAGTACTTTTTTTTTTTTTTCCCTCTTGCCCCCTGTATACCTGGATGCACAATGCTTCAAGTTCAGAAAAGCAGACAAAATTTCAACCATGTGTTTTAACTTGCAACTGAATGATCAGGAGAAACTCTCAGACAATGCTTGAATTATTTATAAAGAGAATACTACTGACACAAATGTCTCACTTCATGGATAGGCTTATGAGTTCTTACAAGAAAAAGTGAACTCTGGTAACTTTTCTCCCAGGTGTTTTTTAAAACATCCTTTATAAACAAAAATGAAATGAAAAAAAACCACAATGACAACATCAATAATAGAAGTCTCCCAGGAATTATAATGTCCCTGAAAATACGAAGAATCTGACCCGAGTAACCTTTGTGCAAACTACATCTGCATCATCCCTGACACAGAAGAGCTCCATGGCTCATGGCTCACCTCTCCTCCCCCAAGGCCACCTCTGATACAAGAAATGGACAATACTTCCCTAAAGCCCCCTCTCTCTTCCAGAAATTAAATGCACCATTATTTTATTCAGACTTCATGTAGTCAAATCCATTTGCTACATCTCAGATCTTTAAATAGAATCTTACGGAACCAAGCAGTTTTGACCAGTTCATCTTTTTGAATGATATATTAAACAGCGTCAAACAATGGAAGTCCCAGCTTTCAGTTCCTGTCTGCTTTTAGAGCAATCATTTAACATAACTCAGGTTTCTAGCATCTAGCCAGGCCTTAGCCTATGACAAGTCTTTAGTGCTTAAACTTTCAGTTATTCATTAACTTTTACCTTGTTTCACAGATTTTTATCTACTGCTCTTTGGGAAGACATTAATTTTCTTAATTATTCCTATTTATTTCTTTATTGTGGTATATTGTCAGAATATTCCAAAGTTCTTAATATTATTAAACCAAATATAACTTCTCCCAAATATGTTTCACATCTATGTTCCTCTAAGTCTAATTATGACCAAATAATGGAATGACAATAAAGTTAAGTTGGCTATAGTGCATTTCACAACATCGCTGTCAACAGTAAAAACAGCGAGCCAGTACCTAGACCTTTTGTGTATGGAACTCTATGAGACACACGTTCTTCCCCCAAAGCCAGAAGAACCACTCCCTCCAATTTGCACACTACGCCCCTCCCTTAAGCAAACATTGGTTTAGATTCATTTTGCAATGGACTGCTGCAAGAGTTGAAAAATTTTATAGCCGGAACACCCACCTTAAACACAAAGCATACTATGGCATTTCCTTCTATTTTCTTTTCCACAGTCCGCTGCTTTAAATACCAAATAAAATATGGGAGGGAAGTGTAAGTTGCAAGATCTGTGCTCTCATCCCTTTCTTCAAAACCTGAATCTTTTCTCCTTGACTCTGCTTATTTCTCAGAATCTTCCTACATTTGCTAAATTCTAATAGCATCTGTAGTTTGAAGACCGTGACCAGCCAGTTTCTGTTATGCTTATGCTTCATTTGAATATGCAGACAGCGCCACTCAGTTGTACATGATGATGATGAGCATGTTGAGAGATACTATCAGTTGTAAACAGATTTCTCAACCACAAGACCTTGAGGGCCAGGGATGACTGCTCATAAGACAATCCCAGCAGCTTTGTCTTCATTCAATAACCAGCTGTAGGAGACAGTTCTAAGGAAGGAGAAGGCAAGACTGCAGGCGTTTGCAGCATTTGCAGTGGAGCTGGAAGGGTGGCAAACTGGTGATGAGAAACTATCAATCTGTTGCAGAATGAAGCTGTTATCACTGCTGGAATGGGGTGGGGGATAAGCAATGGATATCATCATGCTCACAGCTGTGAGGAATAAGGGCACACTGTTTCTGTCAAATTCAGGTCCCTGACTCCTAACACTGTCAGATGTCTCTAAATACTACTCCTCAGTCTGCCTTCAGATTTGGTAAAGCACAGTCCACAAATGAAACTCCATAAACTGATGCAGTAAGTTCAGGCCAAATGGTGACCATTATTTTCCACTATTATCATTATACTATCATGAACACGTACCTTTAACACAGACCCAGAGTGCTGCAGCTCCTGTACTGCCTTTCATTATGCCTTGCAGCCAAGGCTTACGGCACATTACTGGAAATCAGTCCCTCTTATTTGAGGAGCCCAAGCACGTGAGGTGCTTCAGAAAGAGAGTAGATGATGGGTTGCAGGCTTAGCACAGAGATGGGGTTTCTCAGACTCTAACTTCTGTATTTCTTAAAAAAGTTTGTATACAACTCATGTGACAGCATCACAACAAGACAGAGGTAGACAGGGAGAGGAGCTTAACATTTACCAGGATGCCACTGGTTGTGGTGCTTGACAGAATTCTGGCTGTGGGTTTTTACCCCCCATCCCTACAGTTTCCCCATTTGCCCTAGTTCATGCTGTGGCAATCAGTGCATACGTTTATACTCCACTGGGGTTTGCAATTCAAGCTAGACCTTCAAGTCAGTGGTGCTCTTGTGATGGAGCGTATTTTAACAGGATCCTGTGATGGGCCTGGCCCTTTGTTACCATTTTGACTTCTTTTTAGGATCAAGATCCAGTTCTGAAAAATCACATTTGAAGTTGTAATGGAATTGGTTCAGGGCCAAGAAATTCACTTTTGGGGGAACATATTGCTCAGATCACTTTAACTGGACAGGTGTAGATTTTGTCTAGAGTTGAGACTGAAAGTTCCTGAAGAAAGAAGTCCAAAGTGGCACTCAAGAAATCCTCTAAGCTACTGGCATAAATGTCCTGTGATTACCTTGAGACATTAGCTTACACACTGACATTCCTATCCTTGAAGTTATGGGACATTTACAATATACAAGCAGGCATTTTTCTTGTCTATGACATTTTCCTAATGTGTGTCTCTCACTGTCTGTGACTGCCTTATTCACAAGTATTATAGTGAGTTTGTTGCTTACTGGGAAAATTGCTTTGTGTGAGCAGATCACTCAGGGTCAAAACAAAGTTCTCTATATCCAAGTTCTCTTTCAAATTAACAGGCAATACCTTGAAAATACAGTTAGCTCTATGCCTAGAGCTCAGAGTTTGAGGCTATAAACAGCAGCAGCTCTGCTCTGAATGGAAGCAAGGTGCAGCAGGTACACTCTGCCTGCAGACTAATCAGCAGGGCAGAGGTGAGACAGTGGGTGTATGCCCTGCAGGTAATCATCAGCCAAAAATACACTGAATTCAAAAGGGCTGCTGCCACTTGATGATGTGACCTTTCAAATTCTTTACTTGCCTTAATTATCGTCACTTCTTTTCCCCCTTAGCCTTAACTCTATTTAAGGAATTAATTATTAAAAGTTCCTATGATTTTGCAACAGCTTTTTCTTGCCTAGTTAACCAGCTTAACTTCCACTCCTCTGGCAGTTCATCACTTTCTCATACTCCCTAGACCGAACTTTTCAAGAGGTGAGAGGAAATAAAAAGGCATGACAAACATCATGAACAAGATGGAACCACTGCCCCCTGATGCTTCACTTTAGAGACTGCTCCCCAAAACTTATCTGGGAGCTTGAGTGAAGTGTACAAATTCTGCTTTCCTTCTGTAGAACACATGCCATTCCTCCCTAGGAAGGTGGGGAAAGCATTTGAACAACCAAGGTGAGCAGGGGCAACAAGAGTGACAAAATAGCTGGCAAAATTTAAATGTCAGTATGCAATTCAAGGCATGCCAGTTGCTACCCTGTAAACTTTTGATAAAGTACTTTATTAATTGCATCTGGCATCAATCAAACTTTGTTCCTTGCACTCTTCTCTCCTAACCACCTTTGTTCAAACCTCCCTGCCTCTCCCTCAGTTTTTAAATATTGTAAGAAATGAACACAGGTTTTACCTGCAACTTTTTGCCTGGTTCCTTCAACAGATGCTCTACCGTAGGTTGATCCAGGGTATCTACTACCCTTTAGATAAAATCTACTTCCATGAGATTATCAATAGTTGGCTGGAAAATAGGAGGCAAAGTCAGGCTTAGATCCTTATTTCTCACTAAATTAGTCTTTTTACTCTTTACAGTGTTTTCTTTTAAAAGATAACAAAAATATCTTTCAACAAAATATTAACAACCAAAACCAGGGACTAGCTGATGAAAGGATGTCTAAAGCATGCAGAGCTCTGGCCTAACAGGTCTGAGCAAGCTACCAAATTATTCATAGGTGCACTGATTACAAGTGACTAAATTATGTCACCAAAGAGAAACTTATTAGAAAAGAGAGGAGGGGTCAATTTTATGTAATCTATCAGGCCTGTTACAAATAACAGCAGAAGTATGTTCCTTATTTTGTCTACTTAGAGTAAGTGATTGTGAATGCTAATCTAGCCTAGCATAACTTCTGAATACCCAATGGAGGAAACTAAGCCTTGAAAAGCATAGATATTTGTGTCAGTCCAATGCTGGGTCTCAGATATTGACGGTGCTTTGTTGATATACAAAGTCCCTTTCAGAATAATGTTACCGTTACACTTATCTAGAAAGAAAGCTTTATTTTGGCTCCTCCAAGTGCTGGAGTTCAGGTTGTAGGACATTACTTCTCACTGCCCTCCCCTCATGCTAGTTCAAATTATGACATCCCAGAAAAGAAATCCTATGTAACAGCAACTAATGTGCTTGTATTTTCTTCTGGCTTTTTATTTCTCTTAGGTAGGCTGATATATTCTAAGTAAAACCATTTAGCTTGGAAAAATGCACATTGTGTGTCATGGCTTGAAATCCCCAAACTTATTAAGCAGTGCTAGTTTAGGGCCATGCTCTGTATATTTTTAAAAGCAAAAAGACTTCTGTTTTGGTCGAGTTCTGACTGACAAGCTGGGAAAAATGTCTGCCATTACTCAGCCCGCAAGTTTTCTGCAGTATTTCTGGAAAATTCATGAGTTTTAAATTTGTTCTCTTTTTCTGCTATTTATACTTATGTATTGGGCATATTCCACTAGACTAACAACTGGTCAAGCATAAACATCCATCCTGGTATTAAGATGCTATGGAGAATATTAACAAGCTTCCAGTACACCCACAGGAAAATATCTGCTTCAGTGTAGACTGGTACAACCTGAATTGACAAAGGTTGCACATGAGTGCATACACACACACACAGAGAAATATAGGTTTCAAGAAGCAGCTTGAGGAAAAAAAAACCCTGCAATGACCAATCATTAATACAAAATATGAACAGCTTTCAGTATTAGCACAACTTCTTATGTGATACTTTCCCATGTATTTTATAATTTGTCAAGTTTTCCACATTTTCTCATTCAAACATATACCTAATACCGTTAATTTGTTATAGCATTTAAAAATTCTTTTTAGAAATGCAGCATATGTACATCTTCTAATTTTTTATACCATACATATTTCATTCTAAACTTAGAGGTTTCCATAGTTGTCATTAAAAAGCACGTAGACAAAATATTTTATGATATCTATAATAAATGCAAAGAAATTAATACAAACAAAACCTGGCTTAGCAAACTGTACATACATAAATATGTTCTTTGTTTTTCAACTTTGACATTCAACATTTTTCCTCATAAAACCTTTTATGATCTTATTTATTACATCCATTAAAAAAGTGCTTCTCAGATTTACACCCTGTGCATCCAAAACAGAAGTTAGAACACCATGCCCAAAACAGAAACC
This sequence comes from Merops nubicus, assembly GCF_000691845.1. Lineage (NCBI taxonomy): Eukaryota > Metazoa > Chordata > Aves > Coraciiformes > Meropidae > Merops > Merops nubicus. The sequence continues at coordinate 84,585 of NW_008628896.1, forward strand.
ACAAGAAATAATACATTGCCATACAAGATCTTCTAAAATTGTATGTTACAAATACTCTAAAATTTCTTTAGCATTGGTTATTTTGTATACTGTAGATACTAGAGGGTATTTAACAAAGAGTGGCTAATGGCTCATTTAGAGCAGCACACTGGAAAGGATCTACAGTATCAAGTCCTTGGCTATGCATAGTAGAGGGCAATGACCTGGATATAAGGTGGCTAAAAAATTCTGATTTCTGGACAGAAGGACATTTCTTAGTCCTCCTAGTCAAAACCTCCATAGTACTCAAGATGTGAGTATTGAAACGATGCTACTCAGGTAATATGCTGTGCAGTTTGATACTGATACACTGATGCGTTACTGAGTACCAGCAGAGAATGATATGGACACAACAGTGGCTAAAACAGGGAGGGAGCCACACCAAAGCCTGTCACCCTTTAAAACCATCCTGCCTCCCAGCTAACACTCCAGTGAGGTCACCCGCTGTCTCATAGGTCTCCTTCACAACGGAGGTGGACCATTCATGTATTTTAGCATAGGGTGGAAAGAGCGGGCGAAGTTGTTTGCCATAGTACAGCTGTAGTCCTCCTTGGTCATTGGCACCAGGCAGGTGAGCCCCACCAAAGCCTGTCACCCTTTAAAACCATCCTGCCTCCCAGCTAACACTCCAGTGAGGTCACCCGCTGTCTCATAGGTCTCCTTCACAACGGAGGTGGACCATTCATGTATTTTAGCATAGGGTGGAAAGAGCGGGCGAAGTTGTTTGCCATAGTACAGCTGTAGTCCTCCTTGGTCATTGGCACCAGGCAGGTGAGCCCGATCAGGAGCAGCAAGAGGAGCTGAAGTGGCAGAGCAGCTCTGAGGACTCTGAGGAAGAAGGATGGGTGCTGCCACGCTGGCCTGGCCTCAGAAGGGGAGGAACCTGAGCCACCTTTTGTGGACCTGAGAAAAGAGGATGGACAGGTAAATACACTGAAATGTCACTGCAGTGCAGGTTGCCCTTGGGAAGTCAGCCTTCCTGGTTTAAGAATTGTACACACTTTGATTGACAACTGCAGAGGTATTTTTCACTGAAGAATGTGCTCTTAAGAGACCACGTATATCTAGACTAGGTAGGGAATCACCAAATGATCACAATAGAATGAGCTTTGTGATCCCACAGCCCCTTCATCAATTATGGGCAAAATTCTCCACTTAAAGCACTGTGCTGTAGAGAAGGAGAAAATAAAAGGTGGCCCATACCTGTCATGTATTCTATGCACAGTGTTTAAAAAGGAAGCCTCCTCATTTAAAATGACAGTTGCATTTGATTTGCAGAAGTTTCTACATTCATTTCTGTGCATAGTATCCACAAGGGTATAATGCATTAAGATGCAGTTACATCAATTTTCAATTAATTAATACACCAATATGCAGGCAATGAGTACTGATTTTCTACAAAGTACATTGTATTTTGAATCTTGCACTGGACCAGCAGTTAAACTGATTTGCTCAACTGACTTGATACAACCATTTTCCAAGTTATTTTCTCCCTTGTGTTTATGGACACGACTTGAAATGGCACATATCTATTACATGTCTATGGGAGAGGTGAGACCTAATGCAAACATTTCCAATTGAGACATGTCAAATTAAACACAAGAATCCAATCTATTTTTTTTAATGAAAGATAAAGACATAGTTTTCTTATTTTCATTTTTGACTGAAACTGTTAGAGCTTTAATGTAGGGATGACAGGTTTTGAGATAAGTGGAGGACTGAAAAGAGTGATATGCAAGTTAAAATTGAATGGTCTCAGTGTGCTAATTAAATGGTATGGGAAAGCGTTGTATTTTCACATGAGCCAACAATGGATGAGCTTGGAGCCTTCAAATAATTTGCTTCAAGAACTCTTCCTTTAAAACATTAGGTCATGCAATTTGTCTTAGATATGGTACTATAAAAACACCCACATGGCTGATAGGAGTACGAAGCTCCAGAAAATCTGCAGCAGTTTGCTAGGGTTTAAGAGATAAAAATGCTCATAAGGATGGATTTAGTCTCAACTTGAAGGTGTGGGAAATCAGGTTTGTTGGATGAGTTCAAATGCTTGCCAGTAAAGTAATGGGCAATGATTCCTTCAGTCTCCCTAAGTGAGGGAGTCTCCCTAAGTCTCCCTTAGTGCCTTCCCCTTGTCTTTTTGATCCTGTCTCGCAGATGAATCTGAACTGGTGTGAGAAAGTATGCAAAACCCAAAACATCATCTTCAAAACTGTGCCAGGCTTGACAAAGGTCCTCTCTCCACATGCTCACAAAAGAATTCTTTTTATGCTTGAGATAGTTTGCATTGTCTTGTTCATACATGTGCATCATCCCACTATGAAGACTTCAGGAAAGTCAGACAGAATTGCTAAAGTCTAGATGACCAACAAGTACATAAACACTCTTGTATGCTAAATTATTAACTTGACCTAAATATCCCATGAAGGAGTGATGACTGAAACATCAGATCACATGTTTGAATCTATGTTACTGCAGCATGGATGGAAAGCTGCTTATCACATAATGTAAGATTGTGTATTATAAAGAACATATTGAAAGGATATGGTACATTTAACAGCATCAGAGCATTCCATATTAAAGTTCAATTACATCAGGACTTCTACTGTCTGAGAATGCCAAGACAAAAAGTTAATGGACTGAGGTAGGAACAAAGGGAACAAGGAGTGCTTAATTACCTTCCAAGCATTTGATTGCACAGTCTAACCTATTTACAAGGCTCTCATTGTACAAATGTTGTTAATCCTAATCCAAAAAGGCCACGTTTCTGCACTTGGTAACTGCTGTTTGATAACAAGAGAAGTCTGGATTTTCTTCACTGACTCAGAGTTACTCTGGGGCAACACTGGGTACCAGAAGAGGAATTTCCAGAAAGCAGAATCAAAAGGAAAAAGGCAAACTTAGCAACTAATTTGTCTTTTCCTATAACTTTAGTAGCACAATCCAGCACTTTTTGCTTCTTTTTATTAAAAAAAAAAAAAAGTGCTATGTGTAAACCACATAGCTGATCTCAACAAGGAACAGAAATTTTCTTTCAAAAATTGAAACAGTTCATGGCAAAGTTTCTCAAAACACTTTTTCTGCAGTGAAGCAGGATGTTGAAGAAAGAATAGTTTCTAATACTTCATGGCAACAATTTAACAAACAAATAATAAAACATTATGAAAATATTTTCAGAGGGGGGAGTTCTAAAAAGTTCAAGTGCTGTACTGCCTGTGTTTATTGCAGGTATTCTTCTGTAATCTACATAATTGGCTGAAAAATGGAGTATCTCAGTTTAGAGTGCTTAATGGATTTGGTAAGGAGAGATGGTTAAAAATTACATTGTTAATAAAACAGGTTTGCTATTCATAAAGGCCAGAACTCCTGTTTACTCCAGCAGGAGAAGGTATAGCTGAAGCACTGTATGACACTGGAGAAAAATAGGATTTCTTTTTCTTGACCTTGCATCTTTAGCTGGCTCTCTTATGACTGTTACATCATTTGTCACACTGGCCCCTGTTTGAGAAAGGAAGGAAGTAAGACCATCTGTGACTCGATCCATAAAAAAAGAGAGGCACAGCTGCAAACCTGGCCAACAGTGAGCTTCTTCATGTCAAGAAATCTCATAAATTAACCTAAGAAGTGCACACCGTAGTTACCTTTACTTTGGCAGTTTATAATGTCAGTGAAATTGGAACTCTTTCCA